>NW_027279812.1:315000-480000 GCF_046629955.1 Centroberyx affinis
AACGACCCCTTCATTGACCTGCAGTACATGGTGAGGAAACACACACACACACATACACAATTATTTAAAAATCCAGTTTAATGACCAATGTCATGCCTTCAGAACATGCCAATTTTGACTGCTTGAATTTCATTAAACAAGACCTTAAAAGTCATTGAAAAGTCCAAGTGAGTGTGGGAACCCTGTTGTATGAAATATATCAGCTTTATTTTTCTCGTGAAGTGACTCTTTAACAAAAACAAACATACCCCTTCAAACTCTGAATTTTAACGCCCTCCCCTCCTCCTCCTCCCCTAGGTCTACATGTTTAAATATGACTCCACCCACGGCCGCTACCACGGCGAGGTCGCCCAGGTGGATGGCAAGCTCGTCGTCGACGGCAACGCCATCTCTGTCTTCCAGTGGTTAGTGATGATCATGTTTTCAGTTTGATGCTTTTAGTGGCAGCAGCTGGTGTGTTAACCAACACATCACCAGTATCCTGCAGAAACCTTGTAGTCAGCTTTTCAGGAATTGAGGAAAACATTGACTTTTCCCATTGATGCCCTGATTTTTTTATAACATTTTGTACAGTCTGGCTTTGTTCCAGGGACATGAAACAAGTACATAATTCAAGAAAAACAATATACAGAATTTACTATGCAGTGTGAACCAGTCTGTAGGGGGTTAGTGGCTGTTGCTGGACGGGTATCCAGTGTTCAGACGGGTATCCAGAGTCAGAAAAGCTGCTAACTGGTGGTGACAAGCTACAAGCTACTGGTTTATGGTAACATGAACAATTGCAAACTATTCCATCAGGTCCCACAGTAATGCAATGCTAAAATCTATCAGGGGTTTCTGTTTGACATAGAAGTTGCCAGCCAACCCAAGCCAAGGTACTGGGCAGTGAGGTATCGGGGCAAATGATGCCAGTTGGCCCTCCTGGTCTGTAATTCCCTAGGTGAATCCCTGGCACATGGAATCAGCCTGTCTGCTGCTCTGGTTTTAGCTCATATAGCTCCCTAATCCCTCCTCAACACCCCCTTGCACTCACTGTTGGTTTAGTCCATTGAGGGATGGCGCCTCCACTCTCCAAAAGGCAATACCAACAGACACAACACAGATAGGAGGGTTAGGGAAGAGACATTCCTGTTTCAGGGAGTTTCTGTTTGAGCACTGAGCATGAAGTCTGGGGTTTTCTCTCCTTATTTCTATATTTTAGCTCACCCTCTCTGTACTCTGGCACTGTACCTTTACACCCCTGTTTGTTCATTGGAATATTATCTTCTGTTGGATACTTAAACAAAAATATCCAAAGAGGTGCTGAGCACTCAGTGAGACAGCACAGGATGTACTATTCTAACAAGATTAACCCCCCCTCTCTTTTTCTCTCCATTGCCCCCTCTCTCTCACTTTTCTCTGTGTCTTTCTCTCTCTCTGTTTCTTGCAATGAATCTACCACTCTAGTATCTGTGACCTTGTGCTACTTGTCTTAAATATGGGTGCATGTACTATGTATAGGCCTGTTTATATGATTGTGGAAAGTGTTGTGTGTTAGTCCTGCTGAAAGACAAGCCCTCCTTATGAAGAACAATCCATCTGGATTGACTCGTCTGTTGACTCTTCCATAGACAAACACTGGTGCCCTTTACTCTGCTAGATTATATTTAGGACTATTTCATCTTAGAATTACTTTTCTCCCTCTCTGTCTGTAGTATGAAGCCATCAGAGATCCCCTGGGGCGATGCTGGTGCAATGTACGTCGTTGAGTCCACTGGAGTCTTCCTCAGTGTGGACAAGGCCTCCGTACGTACACACACACACACACACACACACACACACACACAGGCAGAGACACATACAGAGACACACACAAACACACAGACACGCTGGCAGTCCAGTTTCTAACCTGTGCTCTCGCTCGCTCTCTCTCTCTCTCTCTCTCTCTGTTGGCCCCTCTCAGGCTCACGTCCAGGGCGGAGCTAAGCGTGTGGTTGTCTCCGCCCCCTCACCTGACGCTCCAATGTTTGTCATGGGAGTGAACGAGGACAAATACGACCCCTCCTCCATGACCATCGTCAGGTAACACTCGCTCTCTCTCACACACACACACAGCAGTGCATTTCTCAAAGCCTTTTCCTACATGAAAAGATTCAGTATGTTAAGAGAATTGAAATGGTATTTGTGTGTCTGTCTGTCGATAGCAATGCCTCCTGCACCACCAACTGCCTGGCCCCCCTGGCCAAAGTCATCCATGACAACTTTGGCATTGAAGAGGCTCTTATGGTAAGTCACAGTGAATGTGTGTGCCTGCTCTAAAAACCTGCACCAGGGCTGTTTCCTGGATATTACAGTGCATTGTGGGAAATATTTAGCAGCCTTAAATATATTCCAAAGTTTGAGTTTGGAATTCAGACACTATGGAAATGCCTGTCACATTTCCAGAATACGATGACTTCCCATAAATTTGGTAAATTAGTTTCTTTCATTCTGATTTCATTTATGGTTCTTGGCTCTACTCTCCACTGCAGATTACAGTGTGTGTGTGTCCGTTCCCATGTGTTTATCTGTTCAGCCAGTGTCTTTAACTGTCTGACTGACTACCTGTCTGTCTCTCCTCTGTAGACTACAGTCCATGCGTACACAGCCACTCAGAAGACAGTGGATGGTCCCAGTGCCAAGGCCTGGCGCGATGGGCGCGGTGCTCACCAGAACATCATTCCAGCCTCCACTGGTGCTGCCAAGGCAGTGGGCAAGGTCATCCCCGACCTCAACGGGTAAGGACATCTAAACACATTTGTTCTCATCAGCCTAATCGTCATCCAATGCATCCTTGATATTGGTGGCTGGTTCTTCATTCTCTTTTTCTCTCTCTTTAGCAAGCTGACAGGCATGGCGTTCAGGGTGCCAGTGGCTGATGTGTCAGTGGTGGACCTGACATGCCGTCTGTCCCGGCCTGCATCCTACTCTGAGATCAAGGAAGCCGTAAAGAAGGCCGCACACGGCCCCATGCAGGGCGTGCTGGGTTACACCGAGGACCAGGTAACACCCAGAGTTATTTCACATACACCACAATGAAAAATAAATGGTGTATTAATGCCAGTATTCAGATCCAGACAATGTTAACAAGACAAATAGACTTCATGAGAAATTCACCAGGAAAGTGTCTGCCTTTTGCATGATGTTCCATGTATTGAGAGGCAATGTGCAAGTAGTGAAGTGTCTGCTAAGCTGTGTTGGCTGTACAGTGTGAGACTCTGTTGTGTGATGTGTGGTTGCCAGGTGGTGTCTTCTGACTTCATGGGTGACACCCACTCCTCCATCTTTGATGCTGGCGCTGGCATCTCCCTCAATGACAACTTCGTCAAGCTCATTTCCTGGTCAGTTCTTGTATTTCTATTTATATGGTCACTCCCTCTACTCAATGCTGATTGGCTGCTCATGGATTGTCAATCATGACTCTGTGCTGTTGCCTCTTAAACTCCAAATCCTACAGCTTCTTCTGTGGCTCAGTTGTTGCTTAAATGAAAGCTGCAATCCTACATATACCGATGGCATACAGCTTTGTATGGTGACTGTATAACAAACATGTGGCTATTAGTTTAGTTTAGACTATAAAATAGAGTGCTAGAGGAATTGCTGCTTTCTGGTAGAATTGTAGAACAGTACTCTCAATCCCCAAAGAGGGAAAGGGGGCATATTTAACTTTTTTAAATGGATCATCTAACCTTTCTCTCTCTCTCTCTCTCTCTCTCTCTCTCTCTCCGCTCTTTCTCTCTCTCACTCTCCAGGTATGACAATGAGTTTGGCTACAGCCACCGTGTCGCTGACCTGCTGCTGTACATGCACTCCAAGGAGTAGGCACTTCCTGTCCAGAAAGGAAGTCCGGAAAGGGACCACCCCCAACCAACCTCCCCCCACCTCCCCCTCTCTTTTACACACAGTCACCACCCATAGCCAAGTCATAGCATCACAGCCCTTAGCAGTACTATACGTAGGCAGCAGCAACAGTGTGTTTGAGTGTTCTGAGTTTATCTGTTATTTTCCTTTAACGACGAGACGGTTGGTCGGTGACAGTATTTGTTGTGTCCGTGTGCCCCCCTCCACTTCCCACCGCCACTTTAGATGTGTCGTTATGGCCTGATATTATGGTAACTACTGTATCCATCTCCCTATTGGTGTGTTTTAAAGGCTTAATAACCAGTGGAAGGAGGAAGCTGAGAGGCAGAGCTACTGTAACTCCGCTTAAGAGTAATGAGACAAAGAAATAAAACTTCAAAAACCTCAAGCTGTCTCCTGTTTCATTATTTATATGCACTTCAAGTCAATACGTCACCAGTGTATTTCACCATTTTGTAGATACTCATTAATAGAGATATGCACTGCATTCTGTTACACTGTCAAATTGTTAAAAACTTAAAAGGTAGAAATACTGTGTTTGCATTAGAAAGCATGACAGTTCCAAAATTGCTCATTATACGTTGATCTTTTTACCTATTAGGATTTTTTGTGACAAACTGATCCAAGATAATCAACACTACTGTTGAGAACTACACCACAGTGATTTTTTTTTCCAGTACTGTAATATTCCACCAGTGATATGTCAAGGTAAATAGGTAAATATTGTATCATGTATAGGCCAGAGGCATGACTGTAACTGATGGAGCATAACTAAGTGTAGAGATGAGGAAAAAACTGAATTACATCTATTACATAGAATTGAAAGAAGAACAAATGATCTAGGGAAGGGCAAGGAGTTAGGGTAGGAAGGAGAGAAAGGGAAACTGAGGAAGGAAAAGAGGGATGAAGAGAGCAAGGAGGGACTGACAGGATACGTTCCAAATCTCCAAAATTCACTCCTGTCTTCAGCTACCTCCTCTGACCAGCCTATGAATCCACTGCTTCCCTTCTGCTGTGTCCTTCCTGGTAGGAGACTTGTCGTCTGGGAGGAATGGAAAGGCACAGCAGTGGGACGTTTTGGATGCAGCCTGAGAATCTAGACTGGGTTTATATCCAATTCTGTCGCTGTAGAGCCACCTGCTGTCTGTTTGAGGGTGCTGCAACATGACGGCCGCCTCTGCGCTCAGAATAATCCAGAAGACGGAAATTAGGGTTGGGAGGAGAGGAGCAGGACTGAAAAGCTTTGGGATTTTTTTTTTCCTGCAGTGCCGCCTTCTGTTTCATTGAGGACATTGCCACTTGACAGCAATACGACATGAATGATACGGCATGAAAAACCATAAAAAATATACTCAAACAGTCAGACATTTCACAGTTGTGTGGGTGGACGGTCATAAATATCAACTGGCTTTATGAGAGAACTGGTATTAATATTCTTTTACTTTTTTATTTTCAAGTACATTGTACATTTATACCAAACAAACTGCATGCCATAGTAAAAAAAAACAAAAAAACAAAAGATATAAATAATCACATATCTTTTACCAGTTATCAATTTATTTTATTATTATATTCAACTACTTGATATTGATCACACACAGCAAGTGTTTATTCCTTAGTCCTGATATTGATATTGACTGGAAAGGTTTCAAAATGTTTCAGATTAACGATAACCTAATGTAAAAAGTAGAATCAGTAAAATCATCCACTGGAACACTTCAATAATGTAATCTGATTGCCTTTAGCTTTTGGGTCACCCTGCTTCTCCATAGACCTCAGTTCTAATGGTGGTGTCTACATCCATAGTTTCAAGATGTGTAAAATTATGTTTATGTCAATAATCTGTCAATCTAAATGTCCTTTTCCCTTCAAATGCTGCTGAGTAACCCAAGAAGTTATCACATATAATTCCAAAAGCATTTGTAATATTATTACAGTAATTTGTGCTTTTACAGTAACTGTAACTGTTTAAGTACCATGATCCAATTAGCTCTCATCTGTTTACCCCTAACCCTGTTGATATTTGATTTAGCACATTTCAAGGCTAAAAAGCACACTGCAAGATTTCATGAACTAATTTAAAATTCTGGAAACCATCCATCTTTTACAGATTTGTAAGATGTGAGAATGACCATAACCTAAGATTTTACCCTCATTCTGACTAAGGTTGCAATATTAACAGCAATATTGACAAGTTTTAATACAAATTAAATTTGGAATAGCAGGGTGAAAATCTGTCACAGTTGTTCTCAAAGTCTTTCTCCATAACCAACCATAACAATGAAAAGTGAACTGGCAACACTCTTGGACATCAACCTCAATTCATACAACCCTAGGTAATTACAACAATACAAGAGCACACAATGATAAATATATGTATGTATGTAAGGATGTAAGTCTCCAAGCAAACCTTGATGGAGTCTGGTTGTACCCGGTACCTGGTACTTAGCCAGTGGAAAACCAAAAAAGGCGAGTCGAGTCGAGCCGGTACTATGCAGTGGACAAGCGCCAAAAGTGCCGAGACGGCGCGTCTAACCTGGAGAGAGCAGCCAGTCAATCTGTGAAACTGTGACAGTGCAGTAGCAGTCACACAGACGTTGGGATGCAACCCAGTGGTTAAAATGACTCATTTTTAACAATGTTACACAGGCGCTTGAAAATCCCAGTGTCATTGAACCCATCAGGCTGAGGCAGACCTTCAGCCAATCAGACATCACAACACACAGAGCACGCCAACTATTCCCAACAGTACTACAAGATCTTATCCATATTTTGTAACGCCGTACACTATTGCACATCCAATGCCAGTTACTGCTTTACTGCAGGCAGAGTAATATAGGCAACGTAGTACTTATCTAACCTACTGTGCTGGCTAAACCTTTTTTCACCAGATTCACTGTTTTGAAAGCCAACAGACGTGATTACATTGGGCAGATCTGTAGACATATGTGTGAAGACTGATTACAGTGAGTACACAGATCAAAAACAAGGTTGCAGGGCACAAGATAGAATAATGCCTGTAAACTGATGTTTGTTATCACTGAAATAGGACCGAAGTAAATCTGGCTTGGCCATTGTATGGGTTGACATGGGTTGTCAAACACCAGAAACAATCGGGAAACCACCTGTTATTAGGAATAAAACTAGGATTAAAATCATACTAGAAACAATGTGTTGTTTTTCATTTCTTCCATTCACTAAATAGACAGAGCCCTACCACTGGAACAGAGATTGGATCGAGGGGAATTTTGCCGCTAGCTGCCCTTGTCAGGCTGCCATTAGATCCACAGCAGGATCATCTGACTTTAAAGGGAGTGTTCACTCAGCGACTGGCACTGGCAAAGCCTTGCTCTGGGCTGAAAAATGACTATGACCAGCTGTTATGGTTGTAGTGCTTCACATGGATCGTGTACAGAAGTAACACAGACGATGTGGTAGAAAAACAAATGAAAACACAAAAATTCACACACTGCAGCTTACTTGGTGTTTGCAGAATAATAGGATTCACTCTTCCCAGTCTCCGAAAAACTAGAGAAAAATAAAAGGGTAACTTGGTTTAGGCATCACTTGTTATCTCATCAGCCTCCACATTTCATTTGTTTGCCTCCTGATCCACTCTCAACACCTCTTGCAGCAGGGTTACGATAACGCTTTACTTTACAACGGCCTTATTATTAGTTTAGTACATTCATTATGAATAACTTCAGGCAATCAGTTGGCTACTGCCCAAACTTTGGTCATAACTTGAACATACCAGAAAAACGTGGTAAACAAAATTGAATAGACGCACTTGGTGCATTTGACTTAATTTTCTGTTGGTAAATAATCAAACATCATGCCATTATAACCTATCACTTTAGTGGTCACTGGAGCACAACATTCGATTCATTCAATTCAATTTAATTTAAGAAAAGAACTGAAGATGGCACATCACTCAGCACCAAGGTTGGCTCAGTTCATGAATGAATTATCAATTCCAATTGAACTGAGGAATTGGAATTTGAAAAACTCTCCAGGAAACATTTCAGGAAATTGAAATTAATTCAATGAAATTCTGTGAAATTCCATGTTTTGTTTTGTTTTGTTTTGTCTTATTATCAATATAATATCATATAATGTCATAAAATATTAAAGGTACCTTTCAGGTGGTATTTGATACTTAACATGTAATCATAATACATGCATTTTGATTGAATGCATTTGATTTCTTTAACTATTTTTTATTGATTCTATTCTATTGATTTTATTGATTCATAATGTTTGAATTCTAATGTTTAGCAAGTCAAGACAACCTCTTTTAGAAGTGGAATTTCATGGAATTTAATTCTGTTTCCTCTCATTCTGATTCAATTCCATGCACTCTCAATTAAATTCATGAATGGCCCCAACCCTGTTCAGCCTTACTTATTCCAGGTACTTTGACGCTTTTATAAGTACTTGGTTTAGTACATTATGTTTGTACACTTGTAAGTTACATTGTGTTGTTACACCGTTGTAAGTACAATATGTATTAGGGATTTTCATCAAGTTAAATATGGCCATTGTAAAGTAAAGTGTTTCAGTAGCAGATGAAGTTCCTTCTCTCCCTGCAGTCCCTGGTCCCCCAGCGGGTCTTCTGGTCCTTGGACAGGGTTCCACAGTGCTGCCGCGGGGCAGGGCAGAGCGGCAGGTCCTGGTACCTCAGCGGCTCTCCGTTCACCCACAGCCACCTGCCAGCCAGGAAGTGCAGGCCAGTCCAAACCTGAGAGAAAAAGGCAAGCTAGACAGGTAAAACATTTTTGAGTGGTATTGTCGCTGTATTTGGTATTGTCGCTGTATTTTAAATTTTAAATTAAGTTCATTCGTTAGGGGTTGGCTGAGGGGGTTGCAGTAGACTGGTTTTAGCCTTTAAAGGGGAATAGTTACCATTACAAGATGACACGTACAGTAGGAGAGACACATGCCTACATAAAGGGTTTTAGAGGGGTGAGTGAGTTGCGATGTAGCTAGAGCAAAAATAATGAGGCGAAAGCAGTAATGAACTTTCCTATCTATCTCTAACTGCCTAAATAATGTGATGTCATTCTTTTTTATTGTGTGAATGAATAATAAATTAAGCAAATATGTCTTCGCGTGTCATGTTATCATTTTTGTTTGAGATGCAATACAGCTTGCAGCAGTGCATTTTTAAAGCTATCGTACATGTACAGTATCCCACAAACATATCTCTGCTCCCCATACAAGTTGCCATGATGTTTAAATACATTTCTGTTTATCTTTTCACTGCTCAAAATAACAAATAGTTTTACCATTCTGTGGTATTCTGCATTTATCTGAATTTATCGGGTTTTTTTTATCTCAGAGACCATCTGCAATTTCCCCCCACACCCTCAAACCTCATCAGTCGTGGCCTCCTGTATTATCTTCCTGGCGATGAGGTGGTCGTCCTCAGACTGCAGGCTCGCCAAGTCGTACAAGTGGTTGTGATACAGGTGAGGTTTGCTGGAGTTAACAGCCTTGGCCCTGCAGTGCTCCAGGGCGTCCTCCCACATCTTGCTGTCCTTCACCAGGACCGGTCTGTCCTCAAAGCAGATGAAAGGCAGACGGTAGGAGCAAAAATTCCTGTAAAATCTTTTCATCACAGTGTTGACATAGCCACAATTGTCATTTGGATGTCCTTGTGCCCAGTTTCTATAGTGTGATGATGCATTTCCTGTCCACCTCCAGATGCCATTGGTATCTTGGTACAGTCCAATCCAACCGCTGTGGCCCCTGTCAGGGATGGTTGTCTGGAGTGTGATGGTGGCGAGGTCAGTGTGCTTTTTCTCACAGTAGAAACTAGCATTGTACCAATTCCTACGTTCCACTGGCTCAAAGTGGACTTGGTTGCCACGGGAGCAGTAAAAATTTTGTTCCATAAAGCAAGACAAACTAATCCACTTTTTACTCTCCAACATATAGGCACAGGCCATTCTGCCCCTGTGTACTGTTACCCAGCTGCTGCCCTTAAAGACATTTTTTTGTGAGCTCTCTTCTTCTCCAATCCACTTCCACAACGCGGGGTACTTAGAGTCTCTGCGCAGACCAATCCAGAGACGGACATTTGGGCTGTCACCGGCCAACAGGTCTTCCTCCCTCTTGCTTCCGGCCACAGCCAGGTCAGTGTGATGCGCCCTGCAGTACTGCTGCGCTTCTGACCAGCTCTTTGACAGAGCCACACGGAAAAACTTTTTCCTCCTGGCAGATACCTCCAATGCAGGAGCAGCAATAAGAAGCAAGAGGAAGAGGGAGAGAGGAAGCTCAGAGGTGCTCTTCATAGTTATGAGTCTTTGATAATCAGTAGTGCAGAGTAGAGTAGGATACAACTTGTTGAAGCCGTCTGTTGTGAAACCTGCTGATCTGCTGCAGTAGTTGGAGTGGAAAGGAGAAGAGGGAGGATAGGCTTTGTTGTGAAGAACAGCTGTCCGTCACTCTGTTTTTATTGCAACTATCTTCTTGGCCACTCCCACTTAAGTCACATCTGGACAGACCCAGCTGATGAACAGTATGTCTGCCCTGCCCTGTTTGTCTCATTTCCACCAGATCTGGGTTGATATTTTGGGGGTAACATCATTATTGTTTGCAGGTGTGATCACCTACAGGTGTGATAGAGGCCCTGCCGAGCTCCCTGCTGTCATGACACCTTAGTGAAGGCAATGAAGGCATGTAGCCAAAACATGTTTGTGAAAAAAATGTTTCTAATTTCAATTTCTATTAATATTTTACCACCAAGAATTATTGGGCCGTATCACTGTCTCAGGACAATACAGTACTAAGTACATGTATTGTGTACTGTGCATGTAAAATGCAAGCATTTTAAATATTATGATTAAATGGTATGGATATGCCCTCCAGTCCCCCTTATTTGGCATTTAAACATGTTTCTATCATGACTTTATTAACATTTAACAAAAACAAGGCTTATATCTGTGGGCGCATTGTTTTGTCCTAGTTCTCAAGAATCACTGTAATATTTCAGACGTGATGTGAGTGCACCGATTCCTGCACCGTCCAATATTGTCTATAGAAGGAATTATATCATATTACACTTACACTACATATTACACTTTTAAAGTGAGGATAAAAGATAATGAACTAGAGGCATTACAGGAGTATAAGTATCTTGGAATAGTTTTGGACCCCCAGCTAAGGTTTGACGAACACATAAAAAAGCTAGGTAGAACTGTTAGGGCCACTCTTCAAACCTTTGGGCAAATCAGACATTGCTTACCATTTCATACAGCTCTATCATTTATGCATGCAATGATTTTTTCTCATCTCCCACACTGCATAACTTCTTGGTCTCAGGCATCAGCCTCCGCCATTAAACCACTAACATCCCTTTATAACCAAGCTATCAAAGTTTTGGCCAAGAAACCACTGAGATTTCATCATTGCAATATTTTAAAAAAGTATCATTTTCTCAGTTTTGACAATTTCATTAATTACTCCAACCTCACACTTACATTTAAGTGTCTTCACCATCTAGCTCCACCCATCTTCAACACTTTCATAACTAGACTTCACTATACTGCCATTAACACCCGAAATACATCAGAAGGAAACTGTAGAGTTAGACACTGTAAGACTTCCTTTGCACAAACTGCATTCTCAATTAACGGCACAACCCTCTGGAATTCCCTGCCTGCCAGTTCAAAGCAGATTCAGGATTTTAAAACGTTTTCTACAACAGTCAAGTCCTGGTTAAAACTTGGCCAGAACTGTAACCATGACACCAACTAGTCATTATTTGTGTATTTGAGTTCATGCTAAAAATGTTTTGTGATTTGTTTTGTTTTATTTGTCTTGTTTTGTTTTATTTGGTAAAAAAAATGTTTTGTGTTTTGTTTGGTTTTGTTTTCTTTGTTTCAATGTTTGTTTTGTTTTATTTGTCTGTTTGTATGTTAGTTTGTGTGTTGTCATGGATGGTTGCTGCTCTTGTTTTATTACTATATGCACGTGATTGCTTGAACTATCAATGCTATCTTGCTTATTAATATATGCACTGATTTTAAACTGCAACATGTAATTTTAATGGTTGCTTGACCCATCAATGCCCATCAAGGGACTAGTGTTGGAAATTAGCTTCGGCTATATACACATGTACAGTACATCGGACGCTGCTTCTGCAACTGTCAATGTTTCTCTGTACTTGTCCCTTACAAATAAACAAATAAACTAACTAACTACATTAGATCTGCTGTATGGTTAAAAGGTATCAGAAGAGAAATAATAAAGTCTTGTTCACACAAAGTCAAATCTGTACAATTTCTATTGTGTTGAAGTTCGGAACCAAGGTAACTTTGCTCTTCATCTCTACTATTATTTGAAAGCATATATGCATGTTGTCTTCATGGATAATACATACCAACACCACTGGTAAGGTAGACAGAGGACAGCACAAGGACAATGTAATCAGCACCTGCTGGCAAAGAAGATTCAAATCCAGTCATTTCCCTGTAGCCTGATTTCCCCATCCAAGCATGGAGACTGGACAGTTTTGAATGTGGACGATTTGAATGGCTTTTCAGGAGGCAGAGGAACAGAGCCTCTCGCTGCACAACGCATGACTGGATTTGAATCCACTTTGTTTTTTTCTTGTTTGTTTTTTCTCTTGTTGTTCCTTTTTATTTGCCTTTAAAGGAATAGTTCGGTATTTTGAAACCTGCGCCCAAATAACATGTTTTCCGTCAGAAACCATAAATTCGTTAGCCGCCTGCTTCATCCCTCTGGTAACACCGGGCAGCCCCCTCTCACTCTACTGCAATAGAAACCTAGGGGCATACGCAACAGTCTCTGAAAACTATGATAAACGTTGTTTTGCAAACCACGACACTCATACGACACTCACAGTATAGTCAGTATGTCAGTATGTTATCTTGAAAAAATTGTACAAAAAAAAACACAAAAAAAATAGTTCCTATCCAAATAGAACACAACTATTGACAGAAAGCTCAGTTTTTTGACAGGGATACAGGGAATTCTTCACCTAAATGTTGCAATTATTTCCTATCAGACATTGTTGGACAAAATGGACTACTTGGACAGCTTAACTCTGTTCATATACATTTATGATGTTTTATTGATTTTCTGAACTCAGCCACACAATTTATCTAATTTCTCTGAGTTGTTCGTCACTTTCATTCCTGTGCAGCTGGACAGGCTGCAGGCTTGGCAGTGTGTTTATGCTTCAAGGCTGTTAGACAACATTTAGGTCTATATCACACACACATACACACACACACACACAGACACACACACACACACACACACCTACCTACGTAAGAAGCATGTGACATCCAATTGCACATACATTTTGACTTATTTTATATCCATTCATCTTGAAAAGTTTGACCATGCATCTACAAGCCTACTCCAAATAGAAATAAAGTTCTACATAATGGGGTAAATATCATTTCAAATAATCCAAACTAATTTTTGCCATTCAATCGGTGGCTTGGCTAGCTATTTCCCCTCCACCAACCTTCACCATTCTAACCGATTATGACATCATTGGATGGAGCTGGACTCTGCTCTACCAATCAGAGCCTGTCTCAGCTGCACTGATGACATCACAATCAGAATTCTGATGTGTTTGGTCACAGCAGCTCAGGGCATAAAAGGCCCTGCTTGAGGTCTTCAGCTTCATACCTTACGATGGTAAGGTATGAAGCTCCCCTGGGTGCTGGTACAGCTGTTGCTTGGACCACGGCAAGAGTCTCTCTTTCGGAATCTTTCTACATGGTCCTCATTTCAGACCAGTAGCTATTGGCTTGATGGCCGTGTTTGGAAACTTTCTCTTATATTAAGTTAAAAGTTCACTGAAATGTGTTTCTGAGAGAAATGAGGACCCTGTGAAAACAAGCTTTCAAATGATCGCAATCGCAAGAGCTGGTGTTTGGTACGAAGGTGCAGTTCGCATCTCGCTGAAGCCAACCTGCCGCTCCAAAGGTGTGGTCTGGCAGTTAGCGATTGTGGTTCGTTGAAGAGCTGGTGGTTAGCACGAAGAGACGCGGTTCACCTCCTGCTGAAGCAAACCCGCCACCCAGTCCAAACAGCTTGTCATTAGTGTAGTGGCTAATATCCCTACCTATCCCTATTAATAGAGTTCTATCTTATCTTATCTTATCTTATCTTATCTTATCTTATCTTATCTTATAGGGTTGTAGGCCCTTGTCAAAGTCCACAGTAAGAGGTTTAGGGGCTCTGGGGAATGTGCTGGGTGCTGCTCCTGCTGCTGCAGCAGTACCGTTAAGCCAGGTGGTCGTAGTCAGTACTGGCAAGCAACAACACTGCTGCTGCTGCTGCTGCTGCTACAGCTGCTGCAGCAGTATAGGCCTAGTGGTAGTTCCAGTTACAGTAGTTCTCATTACAGATATCTGGAATATCTTGCATTTTGGCTAGTCATAATGCTATGAGAGATATTGTAAATTAACATATATTTCTCATTACATTATGACCAACCGAAATGCTAATTTCAGATATCTCTAATTACATTATGACTAGTCAAAATGTTAATTTAAGACATCTTCCAGAGTCCAGTTTGGGATGAGGTTGGGATATGATTGACATGCTTGGTGATTGATGACATGGTGGTTTCGATAGTGAATGTCCCGCATCACAAACAAACTGAATGAATGATGACCTGGCGCATGAATTTGGCCTCATTGACTGCACATTGGAAATAATGGATTTGCCCGCGCAAAAGATGCCGCATGTGAACCATCAATTTTATTGGGAGCGACATTTTTGCCTACTTTGAACATTGGGGGGGACACATCTCCCCGTCCCCCCCGCCGATACGCCTATGTTCACACAGCACTTGGAAGATTTGCACATAAAGCTAAAGTTACTTCAACACAAAGACTTCAGATAGACCTTTATCAAATTAGTTAGCAAGCTCGGGAACAATACACACAACTGGCAGAGTTTACTATGGAAGTTAGTTAGTTAGCTTACTACTAGCTACCAAGGCTAGACTCTGGTAGCTAACAATGCTGGAAATGCTGATGAAGGCTTAGCGCTGAAATGCATTCGGTTCTCAGCTTGCTGCTGTGCGTATAATAAACTTTTGTAATTCATTTGGTTGTGCGGACATCCCTCTTTTTTTTTATCTATATGCACAAGAGTCTGCACCCTAAAGACAAAACAAGAGTGTGGAGTTGAGCGAGCTATTTCTTCCTTTGAGCTAACAATAATGGGACAAATATATTAAAATGTGAGCCTGTATACCTTCAGATTCTTGAGATCCATTTGGTTCCAATGTGTTTCAGTGGGGAACCTATGAAATGATAAATGTTTGTATGATGTGCATGTAGGACATAGTCGAGCTGTAGGCCAACTTGCTCTTTAGGTGATCTCCTGAAATTTTGTGAAATGAGCACAATGGGCCTCATGCAAGAACCACTCGTACGCACAGATTCGTTCTTAAATCACTCGTACGAGCGATTTAAGAGAACTTGCCGCATTCACCAATTTTCTCGTATTTACAATTTTCTCTTAGGTACGAACAAAATGTACGAGTGGTCCAGACCTGTCGTACGAGTCACGCACAATCAACCTGCCGTTCTCCAAAGCAAAAAAAAAAACTTTGTTGTTGACTAATGGATTGTATCTCTGTCACTTTGAAGAAATGTTGAGTTTGAATATATAAATGACACTGTAAAGTAATGTATAATCATGTTGAGATTAACCAGTACAGTGGTTATAGTCACAGGAAAAATAGCAAGGGAGCACTGATGGCTTTTCCAAAAGAAGGTGTTGCGTAATATATTTTACCAGAGCCGCATAAAATCTCATAAGTATCCATGTGGGTTACATAGTAGCCTGTAAGTGTGCTCAATACAAAGACAAAACAAAAAACACTAATTTGCCAGGTTATTTGACAAACACTCAGATGAGACAAAGGCAAGGTTAGATTGTATTGGGGGAAATACATTATAGAGGGAGATAAACCTGATTTCTAGGCTATTTTACTCCAGTTGATAACGTTAATGTGGGTGCAAGTGAATCTAAACTTTAAAAAGAGAAATGGCTTTAGGTCTTACCAGGTTGAGGTGCAAGTCGCTGTCCAGGGCGACATCGCTGGACACCTGACACTGCTATCACCAATTATGGCACGTATAGGCCTATTCTTTCATCTGTCTGTTCCTCCTGGCCCTCCTGTTGCAGTCATGGATCGCTTTGCTTTTTGCATCTAATTCATTTCAAGCCATTTCTTTTTTTTTATTTCTGTGACGGTGCCCTAGCGACAAATCACTAGTCCTATGATATTCCTATAATACTCCGATAGGGACTTAGAGTGTCTGTGGTACTCAATAGTGAGTTTATAGTGTCTTTATCATGGTATTTTGTCTTCTGTAGTATCACTATAATATTCCTATAGGGAATTATAGCTTTGTTGGGATATTTATTTAGTATTCATCTAAAATGTATAGGAATACTATAGTAGTTTTTCGTGTGGGAACGCACAACAGACAATACTGCATTAACAGCACAAGTTATTTTTCCCCATTCCTTGGCTTTAGCAGGGCCTTTGATACCACTATTGAATTATATTAAATATTATATGCTTTGGTTGACTTATTTCTGATAGCAGGACTTCAGTCTCAGAGCTGGTAGACTTCTTCTTAGTCTTCTGTGTCAGTTTTATGAATGAGGCTTCCCGACATATGGGCCGGACCCCTAACCTTATATGGCATTATTGGGGCGTCAATTATGCAAATTAACAATTCTCATGAACGCGCGTTCATTTAGAACAGGTGGAATTCATCATGTTTATGCAGGTCATTTACGAGTGTTTTCTGAAGATACGAGCGTTTGGTGAATCTGATGTGGCACACTCATACGAGTCCACCTCACGAAAAAAGTACGAGAAATTTAAGATAAGAATACGAAAATGTTCTTGCATGAGGCCCAATGTCTTAAAATGCAAAATGGCCTACTCTATATATCCCGCCCATTTCCTTTGTTCTGGCTGGCAGCAACACGAACCACATGTGAGGGCCCTCAGTCCCTGTGATTCAGATACACACCTATGGTTGTGTGTGGTAAAGTGAGTTTACTACTTTCTTCATATGTTGTTGTACTTTAATGGTTATTTGTAGATTGGATGTGATTGAATGCTTGACCAGTATATATTGGTAAATGCTATAATCGTCACCTTGCCTGTTTGCCTTGAGACTACAGATATAATATTGTGTGTAAGTGTGCAGTGCGCATGATTTATTAATTGTAGCTCTTAAGGAAATGCAAGAATCCTTATAACCTAATTTGGAATGTTGAATCTCTTATGTTATGTAATTGTTGAATGAATGTTTCTCTGTTATGTAGTACTCTATAATTTCAGCAGTGGTAGGCCTACCCCTCACCCCCTTGGTTAGAGTACTAATATTCATTGTTAGGTACCTAATTGTTAAGTGTGATATTATACATTGGTTAACTGTATTGTAATTCTTGTGTTTTTCTGTTTATCATTTATAGAAAACCATAACCGTCAAGCCTCATCATCTCCTATTGCTCTACATGTGTGCATAGTGGCAATAAATGGCTTAAATGGAAACATCAGTTGTCCCTCCTACATTCTTATCAATGTACCATGGTGATGCTCAATCTCCTGTGAACCAATCCTAGAGATAGATTCTACACTGACATTGAAATAGGGACGGTGTATACACCTACCTTCAAATTCAACAACCTGGGATCAATTCACAACTCATACCAATAAGAGTTCAAACTGTGAGTGAAGTTTTAACTTTTAGCTAAAGTTTTACTTATAACCATGACCAAAATCTTTCCCTAAACTTAACCAAATTATTTTAGCTGCTTAAACATAAGCCTATAATCTTAACCTTGACCAAAGTTGTTTTACGTGCCTAACTGTAACCCTAACTTTAACAAAAGTTGCTTTACTTGCCTAAACCTGTTAGCTAACCTTTTCACATGATGAACAGGTGAAAATGGTGTTTCCAATGCATGCTATTGTCACATGGAATTGATTTTTTATATGTGACTTAAAGAAGTGAATATTTATAAAATCACGTTTGGAGATGAGAGTGGACATGAGACTAATGCTCCACCCAGCTCCTGGTAGGCTATAGAGAGTGTGTGGAGAGATTGAACTGGTCACCCTGATCTGGCCAGGTGTGTCTAGGTGGGAGTGGCCAGGTAGGTAGTTGCCGTAGGAATAAAAAAAAAAAACGGTGAAAGACAGCTGATCACCAACTACTGACCACACCTCATACTAACCTGGCTGACATTACAGCACCGCATAACTTCCAACAACAGCCGACTCTAACCCACTTTACTTGAACTGAAGATTAGTCATGGTGGGCAAGAGCTGCCCTGTACTCCCCCTCTCCTTCCTGCTCATTGCCGCTCTCTCCTTGGAGGCATCTGTGCTGACCAGATTTTACTATTTGGGTGAGAAGATGAACTGGACAGAAGCTCAACAGTTCTGCCAGAAGAAATTCTTTGACTTGGTTACTCTCAGGGGAGCAGAGGACGGAGACCAACTGGCTGCTAGCTTGGAGCACACCGAGGTCAGTCGTGTCTGGATTGGTCTTCACAGAGGCCCTGGGAGCGACTCAGTCTGGAGGTGGACTAGAGCAAAGTGAGAATCCTGTTTGAAATGAGAGACTTGATATAAGGCATCACGTCTTCCAAGCAACTTTATTGAAACAGTTACATTTCCATGGTTAAATTGAAGTGAATTTCACTGATAATTGAATGGAAACCAGCAAAATTATCAGCAATTGCACTAAGATGATTTGACTTGAAATATAAGCAAGATTAAAGTCAGTTGCTAAGCTTGTTTCTTGTGTTCTTGTTTTTTTGCAGCAAAGGAGGGAGCCCAGGAGAAGACGTCTCGCAGAGTAGTCACTGGGCAGAGGGAGAGCAGAGTAGCCTCTGTGCCTTAGTGGAGGATCAAATGTGGTATGCTCATAAATGTTCTAAAAGAAACCATTTCTACTGCTCTAACGGGGACAAACTACACCATCATAAAATGTTATGGTCCTGGTACAATGCTAAAAAGCACTGTCAGCAGAAGCAGACTGACCTAGCTACCATCACAGAGATGAACACACAGCAATTCAATGAAAGTGGCTGGATTGGACTGTACAGAGAGGCTAAGATCTGGAGGTGGTCTGGACAAGAGACAGTGAACTACACAAATTGGGCACCAGGACATCCAGCTGACAGAGACTGTGGCACTTTTGAACTCGGCACTAAACTGTGGTACAGCAATTCGTGCTCTAAGTATTTTAGATTTGTCTGCGATGGTGACAACCTGGTCCTGGTGAAGGAGAACAAGACGTGGGAGGAGGCCCTGGAGCACTGCAGGGCCATGGCTGGCAGCAAAACTCATGGCAACCACCTGTACGACCTGGTAAGCCTGCAGACTAGGAACGACCGCACCTACGCCAGAGAGAGGATCCAGGGGGCCACGACCAATGAGGTTTGAGGATGGGGGGGTCATATTATAGTTTGAGAGTGTTGTCATTTGGTTATTTAACTAAAATGCCACACAGTTACATTTGTCAACCAAGCTGATCATAAACCTACAGTAACCAAATTAAACATAATTCTAACCTTGCTCCTAACATAATGTGCATTCCTAACTTTTAGAACAAAAGCATGTTTGCCTTTTTTCTAATCTAAGTAAATTTTATTTTTTCTGCAATTTAATTTTAAATAGTTTTCATTGATTGTTCTAACATGCACAAATGGATTGCAGTATATTTACAATTCGAATGGACTGAATTGTAAGAAAAATGTTTTACTACTCACCTTGCCTTTTTCAGGTTTTGCTGAGCATGCATGCTCTTTTGTACCTCTACCAGGCTTCACATTTATGCGGTGACACACATTCACACCTGGGAGCTGCCCCAGTACAACGAGGCTGCCCCTGAGCAGAATTAGTACATTAAGAATAGCATAATGCAGGGTGTCCTAGTGGCGCAGTGGTCTAAGGCGTTTACCATGTGAAATGTAATGTCCTAGGTTTGGATCTGACCCAGGACCTTTGCTGCATGTCATCCTCCTTTCTCTCTCACACAATCTTTCCTGTCTGTCTCTAATGTGTCTAAATGTGATTTACACTTAACAATACATTAATCTCATAAATGAATCTGCAAATTACCATCCAATGACAGCACAAACAAATTTCACCTAACTTCATAATCCATCATTGTTGTGTCTTCATTATATCAAAAAGTGCTGACAACCTCATCAAGTTTACTACCCAAAGTAAAATAGCTGAAACAAAAATGTTGCTGAAAACTATAGCTGAAACAACAAATTTCTTTGGCCAAGACGTGGGCCCTCTGGAGGGAGGTGGGGGAGTGGAGGAGGGTTTGGGGTTGGACTGGGTTGGTGAGAAGAGGAACGGGATGTCTCAAATCTACCTTTAAACTGAGGGTGGTACATTTTCTTTTTACTGCATCTCCAATTGAAAACCGGCTGCTAATTTTAACCGCTTGAGGGCGGATTGAGTCAGGTTTAGTGAGATAATTACGGCACTGGCACATTTGTGTCCAAATGTGGACAATATGACTGCCATTGTTGTATTTCATAATCATAACTAAATAAATAGTTCTAAATATCGGTTTACAGTTACTCTTTAAGCTATCATCTCCTCAAATAAGCAAGACTGAAGTGAAGCTGAACACATCACATATAAAAGAGTCCATTGCAAAACTGAAAATACAGAGATAATGACACTTTGGGGGAAATGTTTTACCTGTCTAGCTTGCCTTTTTTCTCTCAGGTTTGGACCGGCCTTCGCTTCCTGGCTGGCAGGTGGCTGTGGGTGAACGGAGAGCCGCTGAGGTATTGGAACCTGCCGCTCTGCCCGGCCCCGCGGCAGCACTGTGGAACCCTGTCCAAGGACCAGAGAGGCCACCGGGGGACCAGGGACTGCAGGGAGAGAAGGAACTTCATCTGCTACAAAAAGAATTTTCTCCTGCCAGAGAGACAGAATTTTACTCGTACAGCCAGTGAGACAAGAGGTGATGCTTGAAGCTTGTTAACCCTCCGCTATTTATACCCTTTTTTGTCTGTAGGTTGTCACAGACTGAGGGGTCTTTACTGCATATTATTTTGGTATTATTAAAATCCAATAGGATTGAGATATATGCTCATATTCTGTACTAATCATAGTGTGTTTGAATTATCATAATTGCTCAATTCAGTCAGATATTCAATGTTCATATGTTAATCATTGTTTGTTTGTTGTATTGATACTTCATTGAAGACTACCTACCCGTCATATATTCAATGCTCATATTTTGTGGCAATCATTATTTGTTTTGTGTTTATTATTGAGTTGAAAGCACACAACAAGATATTGTTGAACTGCTGGAAAGTGGAAGGCTGCTCATTTGTGAAATCAGGAGATCAGACATTCAGAATTGTATGGAGGTAGGATTTACTACAGAGAGAAAGGTGATAGAGAAAACTTATAAACTTATAAAACTAACAATAAAAGAATTCAAACTGATCTCTGTGTTCTTCTTCCAAAAGGTTATTTATTAGCATGCAGCACAGAGAGAAGTGCACTGCAGTGGTAAATGCAGTTCTCTGAATAGTGAAGTAAAGCAAGTATGATTTTCAGCACAAAGACAAGGAGTGGATAAGGGAGGGTGAAAAGTGTAACTGTAACTTGTTGCATCCAGCCGTTGGTTTTACATGTAGGTGAAGAGCGCAACAGCAATAGTGATGAGGATAGCTATAGTAAGAGCAAGAGAGCAAGACAAAGCCCTCATGCAATGTGAAACATGTCTTGTGGCTGCATTGTATTATGGTCTATTGAGGCTACTGTCAGTAGAGAAATTGGTATCTCTTCTGTATCTTCCATGATGGATTTCTCCCTGTATGATTGTTGGATGTCAGTGCAAAATCCAGTCCAGAAAGAAGCCCATTGCTCTTTGATTCTGAGGCACTGACACCAAAATCTGAGGTTGACTGTTGAAGATACTGTTTTAGATAGCTGAACAATTTTCTGCAATCAAACTCCATTAGCTGCACTGGAAATATCTCAACATGACATTGTGTCGTCTATGTTTGGCCAGTTATCCATGAGAAAAATACACCAGCAAACACCAACCCTGAATTTATCATCTGTTAGAGAAAGACTTGAAAAGCTCAGAGCAGATAGGCCTACAATATAATTTACGTTCAGTCAAAGAGGGTTCACGTTGATTCTTCAGTCCCACAGTCCATGAAAATTCAGTGATCCAGTGCAGTAGACAAATTAAAAGATTAAAGTAGCCTAAAATAAAATCACACACACACACACACACACACACACACACACACACACACACACACACACACACACACACACACACACACACACACACACACACACACACACACACACACACACACACACACACACTCGAATACAGCATTCCGTGGAACTATTGCAAGGTTCCTATCGTCGTCGGAGCCATTTCAGGGTGGGGCAATATCCATTTCCGTTTGTCATTCAGCGAGTGAGCAGCTCAGCTTTTCAGCCGTTTCTTACAACGTAAGTAGTGAAAATAATGTTCTAAAAGGTAACATTTTACAGGTCCGATATCCACCTGGTTGAAATGATATTTGGTCATTATGTGGTTAACCCGTCAAGATATTGATCGTCAAACATAAACGGTTACTGTCAAGTCTCGATAGCTAGCACAGCACTGGCGAGCTAACGTCAGCTAAATGACAGGTGACGAGATTTCAGCTTGTAGCTAGGTTATCCCTTTATGAATTTAATTACACTGCTTTATAAGGCCCCTTTCAAAGACGAGGTTCAAAATATTTTGCTCTGTTTTCTACAGATTTGTTAAAGGCAAATATGGTAACATCGCCAATAACGTTAGCCTACGTAGTGTTTGATGGTATATCATTTACGCGTGTGTGTGTATCTATATGTCTTAAAGCACATGTTTAAACGCTGTGAATAACTGCCCATTAAAGTTCAATAATTATGTAGCAGATATTAAATATATTGTTATGTCATAATATATTCTGATTAGTGTACTATATTCTCAAACTAGCATAAACCAGGTTTTGTCATTGGTAAACATGGGTCGCACACCTGTTGATGGTGGGAATCATAGTGTTTTTAAAGAGCCTTTGCTTCAGGTTGGAAGACTACATTTACTCAGTTTGGATCCTGGATTGGAAAGTGTGAAGAACGCCTGGTCTGTGTTGACTGCAGTCCTGTCATGTCTGTTACAGAGTGCCGAATCGCCCATTGCTGTTGGTTACCAGACATCATGACACTGTTTCACTTTGGGAACTGCTTTGCCTTGGCATATTTCCCCTACTTCATCACATACAAATGCAGCGGACTGTAAGTGTTTGTTGGACTTTGAGAAATGTGACGCTGCAATGACATCATGAGTTGTAATGTATGGCTGCTTATAATGTATGAACTCCATCCATCCATTCATGTACAGTAAATACGTTGTGGAGGAAAGATTAGAGTATAAAGTACTGTGCTGTACTACCTGCTGAAGTTAACACGGACTATGTTATCTTGAGACAAGACTCTATTCCTCATTCATAGTACATTCATAGTATGGAGGCCTATTCCTGTGTTGTAGAGCCATACACCCAGAGACTAAAGAGTCTTTGTTTTTAATCTGCTTTGTAATGTCAGGTTTGGGAGGGGGTCCAGACAATCCTCTTATAACTGTGCAATGTGTGTGTGGGTTGGACGGTAGTGGGGTAGTGCTTGTATTGTACTGTGTATTTGTATTGCAAATTTTTGGAGGGACTGCCTCATGCTGTGCCCCTGTGTACAGTCCGGCTAGTTAACTGTGTGTGTGTGTGTGTGTGTGTGTGTGTGTGTGTGTGTTCAACCCTCAGTTCAGAGTATAATGCATTCTGGAGGTGTGTCCAGGCTGGAGCAACCTACCTGTTTGTCCAGCTATGTAAGGTGAGTGAACTCCCTAGCAATTGCTGATTAATCATAATTGGCTTGTGTCACTCTTAAAACCAGTAGTGGCCTGTAGAAATCCATAATCATGAACCATCACTTCCTAGCCACCATTGTTGTTTAGCATTTTGCTGTGTGCAACAGAAGCATCCCTGAAGATCCACCTCCAAAGCAGATAGGACTTTTTAGAGTTTTTGCCAGGCACACCTTATTCCCAGCCCCGTGATGACCTCAAGATCTCACCTGTTTTGCAAGGCTAAAGCACCTGGAATACAAGACGAAATAGCGACGACCAACAGGAATTGAAATGTCATGAGCTTCCCTATGTGTTGGAGCATGTAAGCAGAGTTCCTTGGTCTCTCTGTGTTTCAGATGCTGTTCCTGGCCACATTCTTCCCCACCTGGGAAGGAGGAGCTGGAGTTTACGACTTTGTAGGGGTGAGTGGTGGGACTGCATCGTAGTAACAAAATATCGGAAAGATTGATTCAGTCGCATTTTGTAATTTGAGAGACGTAGTTAAAAAATGTCAGCAGATTTTCAAGATTGTCAACACTTTAAACATTTGGAAAAAGAATATATATATCCAAATTCATTTTGAGGGGGTAATCTGAGATCCCAGTGCTTAGTGTTTGCTTTGTTTGAGTAAATTAAAAGATTTTGTCCAAAGTGCAACTTGATTTGTAGGCCAGGTATCCTGTAGAATACCAAAAAAGCTTTCCATCATAACAAAAAGAAAATTGCAGCGTCTTGTAATTTACAAAAATGCAGTAATGATACATCTACATATGTACCCACCACTGTCTATATCACTTTTTTTGTGTGTGTGTATTCCAGGAATTCATGAAGGCAACAGTGGACCTAGCAGACCTGTTGGGCCTCCATCTTGTGATGTCTCGTAATGCCGGTAAAGGAGAGTACAAGATCATGGTGGCTGCCATGGGCTGGGCAACAGCTGAACTGGTCATGTCCCGGTAAGCAGTAATCTAGTTCTTCAACTATTCATTATGGATGAAATAAATGTACTGAAAATGAATTGACAATCTTTAACCTCACTTTAACCTGAATACTGAAATACTTAAGTTCATTTTATCTATAAACTAAACTTTCTGCCTGTAGTTTCTAGAAGGGATCATTTAGTGCAAAGTAAACATATTGGTTCATCTAATCAAATTATTGTATATCATTATACTGTATATCTAAGCGTTGAATGGCATTGGACATGATCTCATGCATGTGTGTGTGTGTTGCGTTGCTGTGTCTCCAGGTGTCTTCCTCTGTGGGTAGGAGCCAGAGGGATAGAGTTTGACTGGAAATACATCCAGATGAGTTTTGACTCTAACATAAGTCTGGTGAGTACCTGTTCTCTTCTCATTTATTCACTCACTCCTCTCATTTTGAATCTTCCTCTGCGTTTTCTTTACCAGGACCTTGTGTCTGTCTCTGTATTGGCACTTTTGGCAATTGAGGGGCAACAGTTCAAATTGTTCGCATTCCTCATTGAAAGCAATGGTCAAGATTGTTGTGTGTTGAATGAAGAAAAGATAACAAAATGAATACGTTATGGATTAATATGCTCTTGTCTGCCTGTTTAGATAAAGATGGACTTTAAACATTTTCATTCTCTTCTTATTCCACCTTTCTCTCTGTGTGTAGGTCCATTATATCGCCATGGCAGCGGTGGTATGGATGTTTACACGGTATGACCTTCCCAAGAGCTTCAGGCTACCTGTTACCGTGCTGCTGGGCCTGTGTGTCTACAAGGCCTTCCTAATGGAGTAAGTCGTACACACACACTCCCATGTTTAGACAGCCACATAAACACACACAGACATACTGCATACAGTCCACAGAGAGACACAATAACAGTGGCCTGTGTATCTACAGGGGTTTCTCATTGAGTAATGTGGACACGTGCACAGAGACACACATATACGTGTATACATACACACACAAACATGCTGAAAATAATAATACATATAATGTACAATGTAAAATGTTTAATATGCATTCCATTTCTCTCCACCTCTCTGTGTATGTCTCTTCAGGTTATTTGTCCACGTCTTCCTGCTGGGCAGCTGGACAGCGCTGTTGGTGAAAGCCGTGCTGACTGGAGCCATCTCGCTCTGCTCGCTGTTTCTCTTCGTCACTCTGGTCCACAGCAACTAAATAAAACCCCACAGCCTGGAATAAGCCTCAGATAGTCTTGGCCTGGACTCGGGTTGCCACATGCCAGAATTTTACCCCTGATGCCATAGCAGTCTAAGTATCACCGTACAACTCCAAAGTATACTACAAACTGCTTGTTGTTTGATATTGGATAGTTGGACCTGTTTAAAACTGCACCAACTGGCAAGCTAACCAGCTCTTCCACCAATTTGTTTTTGTCAGTCTATTCTTTAGAAAATGGACATTGGCACATTTTTGCCATAATACAGCCTGTTGTCTTGTATGGACCCATAACAGAAAATATGTACTCAGGGTAAAACTAAGTTCGTGTTCAGTCCACCAGTTAAAACTGTAGTATGATTGGCTTACCCAGGTTGTGTTGACATGTTTTGTTTTGTGAAAAGGTGCATTTTGTAGCACTCCCAGATGGAAACTGAATGATCACAAATGAATTAAGTGTACAATAACTTATATTTCTTTTCTATCTGTTGTCCAAATGAGCCAGCATGTGTGCTTAGATTCAGTAGTGAGCTAGACTGAGTGGATTTTTAACAAATGGATGACACTGGCTATATCCTTTGACCAATGGGCCTCAATTTATCAGTTTATTCATATACCAGTAAATACAGCAAGCATTTAAAATATCACCACTATGCTGAGGAAACTTTATATCTTGTTTTTCTATTATTAGGTAAATGGTATTGGAGATTGAATGAGGCCCACAGTATGAATGAGATGAGGGCACAGGAGCGGAGTCGTGGATACTCTGCACTTTGGCCTCATTTGATGTGAGTGTCTGTGATTTTGACATGCAACTAATAAATGTCTTTCTATTGTAAATTTTGGCTGTTCAGAGTCTTGATTGACCAGATAGTGTTGTGTTGAGTGGTTTTGGTTTGAGAAGACAAGAACTGGATTGCTAAATTTTTTCCGTCTTAAAGCCTGATGCATGCTCTTTATCAGCAATGGTGTGCTTCACATTCATGCATTCACACCTGAATCAGCTGCCTGATCCAACCACAGTCTTCTGTTGGCCACTGAACAGCTCCAGTGAACCAATAAGAGATTAAACCCCTCATATTTGTTGAGGGAAAGAAGATCAATAGTTTCCAAGCAGGCCAGGATTTCAGCTTGCAGCCTTCCTTTCCCTTGTGTTCACCCTAACATCTCCAGTGTAACAAGCCAGGTGTATTTAATTAATTGTGTTTAGAACATTAAAGAGACTTGAGAAGAATTTGGTAATATAGCCCATAACATCTAATTTTCTCCAGAATAATTTGACCTTCCTACCACCTATTCATTTTTCCTGACCCAGATGTTGAAAAACACTGGTTTAACTCAAAACCTTTTATCTAAAAATGTGCCATTTAAAGGAATAGTTCACCCAAAAATGAAAATTCAGTCATTATCTACTCACCCCCATGTTGATGGACAGTCGAGTGAAGTTTCTTAGTCCACAAAACAGTCCTGGAGCTTCACAGCAAAACAGCATTGCAGCATTCTCCTAAACCAGTGGTTCCCAACCTGGGGCTCCCGACCCCCACTAGGGGCGCCAAAGCTCCACGGGGGGGTCGCGAAGCCCTCTTGATTTTAAGGGTGTAAGAATTTTTATATATATAAAATATACATGTCTCAGCATTTAATTCATTTCTGTGAAGAAGACAACTAAATTTAAGGGTTATTTTAGAAGTTTATTTATTTAGAAAAAAAAAAATAAAGATATAAACTTAAAAAAAAATCTCATGTGTAGACGTGAACACCAGCAGTATTCACAGAGCTAAGATAGCAGAGCCAGCCGGCTAAATTACCTGGTCCTGTAAGTACATAGTAAAAACAAAGATCTGATGGAAAAATGGCCAAGCGCTAAAAGAAAATCATAATACAGACATATAAAATATAAGGAAAAATCGTCTGATACATTGCAATATCCACAGGAAATAATCTGTTCAGAATTTTATACAAATTGCTAATTTTACACAAACTTCCTGCAGGTATTAAGTTCACTATTTAGGTTAATTGTACAGTTAATTGTTCTGTGCTGTTATTGTTTTTTATGCAATGAATATAATGAAATATACATAAAGATATTTCAAAAGAAGTAGGCTACTTTTTCCCCTTTTTTGTAATTGTATGTGGGTGGGGGGCAGTGGGGGTCGTCAGTGTATACAATGGTAAAATAGGGGTCCCTTAAGAAAAAGGTTGGGAACCACTGTCCTAAACAACCAAAGTTGCTGGGGACTTGTCTTAAAACGTAAAAAAACAACCGAAAAAAAGCATAAAACGGCTCCATACAGCTCCTCCGGCATAATCCAAGTCTCCGGAAGCCCCGAGATCACAAGTTGACTTGAAAAGATGTCATTTACACCCTTTTTTTTTTAGCTAAAAAAAGGGTGTAAGCAGCAAGGGGCCTAGCAACGGAGCTCGCTGTTTCAACCAACGGCTGACTCTGGAGTCAGTATTCTCTGTGGGTCCAAGTACTACAGGTATGTCAGAGACAAATTATATATACAGTAGGTCCAAAATCGCCACAGAAACACAGAAACTACTTTCCAGGTTGGACTGACATTTTATTGCAATTGCAATCTGCTGTTGGCTGATCTTGGTTGCTATTGCCTGATCCATGAGGAACCATGACAAAACGGGTAACCTACATCACAGGTAACCAAGATAAGCCAATAGCAGTGCAATAGCATGCTTTTAACCAGTAGATGTCAGACCAACGTGAAAAGTCTCTGTGTTTGGTCTCAGTTAAGCCTGCGGAGCTGTCCCTGGTGATGAAGTGTCTCTGCAGGTTCACTGTGGCTCTGTCTCTGGCTGTGTGGCTCTTTCCCCTGGTTTGCCACACTGTTGCTGCGTTTCATTAGTCATTTAACCAGCCCTCCTTCACTTCCCCTTGGTACTTGGTAATACGTAGCACCATACGTAACGCGAGTGGCCACTTGCAGAGCAGAGGGGCAGAATATTTGAAATGGAACGCACTTGCCCTTAAGCAGGCCTAATAATTAATAATAAGAATAAATAATAAAAATTACAAAGAACAATGAGTAATGAAATATTGCAGATGAGTTGACAAATTGTAGTGAACAGACAGTGTACAGCAATTTCTCCTGTATACCACAATGCAATGTGATCGTGTCTTACCGAAGAAGAAGCAGCAGCTAGCTAACATGTTAGCTAATAGAAACTGGTCTATTTACCGGTTGACAGGGTTGGCAAATCAACGTATTATTAACTTAAAAAAACCCGTATTTTTATTTGACCAAATAATTTATTGCAATAACACACATAAACACAACACCAGATTTGCCAGTAATGGTCATATTGTGGTTCCCAGTCTAAGAACTAACTCATCGCAAAAAACTGTCATTTACAGAGCCATAACATACTGGAATAGTTTACCTTTCAAAATTCGTTTAATTAAAAATAAATTATCCTTTAAAAAGGACATGCAGAGGCATCTGCTGGCCTGTAGATGAGTGGGAAAAAGTAGAAGGTATACTTGTGCATGTGTTTACAATATTGTGTGTTTCCACAAGTAGTGTAATCTTTTCCTTGTCTTTTTTCTTTTAAAATAAAAATATTTTCAATATATTGATTTTAGTATTCTACTTTTAATGTATGTAGGCTACAGTGTACCCAATATTGAACTGAAATGACTGAATGTAATTCCTTTTTTCAATCTTTCTTCATTATTTTCTTTTTTTTGTTTAAATTTTACATATACATAAGTTTAGTATTTCATTAATGTAAATTGATTAAATTGGATGTTTTACATGTAATGTAGTGTAATATATTGTATGTAAGGTGTGGACCCCAGGAAGACTAGCTGATTGCCAAGGCATTCAGCTAATGGGGATCCTTAAAATAAACAAACAAAAAACAAAAGATGTATCAGACACCTCAGTCGAGTTTTCTCCGTTTTGAACCAAGAGCAGCAAAACTGCAGGAATCATCGTTACAGGTCAGCTGACTACTTTATCCACCAATACAGGACAGGAGGTGATATGAAAGCTTGTGCTAGTCATTAGCTCACAAGCTTGTTTACCAAACCAAAACAGCTTGCTGCCATTAGCAGACAGCACCAAAGTTGACAAAACCACACTTGCACATGATTAGAATTTCAACAATTTATTTATAATTTAATGTTCAAAACGTGTCAAAATCAATACGACCTTAGTCCATTTCAACCTGCTGTCATGATGCTTGGTTTGTTTACGTGATGCTTGGCGCGTCCCGGTGCGTCACACCAATATCCAGCGCATTTTTTTGACGCAATGATATTTACTGTAGTGTCCGAAATTTCGTTTGGTCGTTGCCCATATAGTTCACTATATGATAAACACTACATGGGGAATAGTGAGTGAGGGAATGAGTGAACCATTCCGAACGCCGCTTACGTCTTTGTTGACTCGCTCCCTCTGCCCTTAAAGGGCCCAGCTCAGAAAGTTCCCTTGAGTTATCAGAGTAATGGAACAGCACTTAAGATGGAGGAAGGGATTCAGCCGAGGGGAAGTCAACGAGGGCCGGTTGAAACGACTAATGAAACGCACCGCTTGTAGTTCCCACACTGCTCTTCTGTCCCACACTTCTACTATTACACTTGACAGAAACTGGCCGAACTCCTGGAGCGAACGACTATAACTAGAAAACACATTTGCCTCCTGGGAGGGAAGGAATCAAAAGAATTAAAAGAAGTTCTGAAGAAAAGGGAGGCAGAGAAGATAATAGAGAGAGAATTTGGTTTCCAAAACACCTTCACAATCCAAACAAAAGCACTAGCCCCAATGAAAAGAAGAAGGAGGGTGGGATGGCAGGGAGGAGGAGAGAAGAGGTAGGGAGGGGAGGTACAGAACAATGAAGATAGACTTGTGGAGGAGAGGGGAGCATCACAGAGACACAGGGAAGGAAAACTGGAAGGAGGGAATTCACCTGACCTTGACTGACAGCACATCAGTCTTCCTACTGGGTTCAGGCTTCCCACAGTCTAGGAAAACCTGGAAAAGTCATGGAATTTTAAAGTAGTATTTTCCAGGCCTAATGATTTTTTTTAAAAAGCTGTGGCTGGCTCCGAAACAGTCAAGCCCTCCCTGCTGAAGGAAAATAATGATGGTTTCTGGCTGTTTTTTGTTGACTGTTTAGTTCAAATAATATAATCTCTGATTTTAGAGTTAAAAACAAAATAATGCTTAAAGTTAGTGTAGTTTATTGTTACTTTTTAATACAGTCTCATTAAAATTTGGTCATGGAAATTTGAAAAGAGGTCATGGAGGAGTCATGGGAATTTCATCAGTGAAAACTGTGGGGACCCTTTGCAGTTATGTAGATGTTCAGTTGTCACATAAAGCTCAGTGCAAAGGTAAGACCGCTGACAAGGATGCTTGCACTTCACTGCATCACACATGCATTTAATCAAATACATTAACAGTCTAACACAAAGCTGCCAAATGTGCATCTTCCAGCGAGTGCACAGCGCTGTATATTCAGTCATCTTCAAACTGTACAGAAGGTCTACAATACAGCTGTGAGTAATATAGGAACACAGGCCCTCTGCCTTGTAATGAGCTACTGAGTACACCAGGAGCATGCAAGCAGTAGCAGCATTGCCCTGGAGATAAAACACGACTTACACTACAAAACATAATATAACCAAGGAGGTTTTATATAGTATCACAACACAGACAACACAGTGTCAGGGGTGGATGGAAATTGTTTTGCTTCAGGTCCAAGATCCATCCATGTTATCATCCTTGTGTATCATAAACAATGTCAAATCTCAAATATAAATATCTCAGACTTTTTTCAGTTCTATTTGGACATAATAACCAGCATAACTGACGTAACAACAAAAGGCTACTCATTTCTACCAGTGTATTGAAATTGAAAAACATCTTGACTGTGTAAATGTGCACAACCCCCAATCACTACTTAGTAGAAGCACATTTTTCCTTGATAGCAGCAGTAAGTATGTTTTGACAAGTCTATACTTGGCATATTATGGCATATCTGGGCCTCTGGCCTGTAGAGCAGCAGCTTTTTCTTACTCATCGCATAAAGACAAGGGAGTCTGCCTGCAGAGTTCACTGAGAATGGCCAAGAATCTGATTAAAACAACATAACTGTAATTTTGGTGGTTTTCCTTTTTTCCCTTGAATTGAAAGTTAAAGTAACGTCCAAGGGAGGAGAAAACGACTGGACACCATCCACCAGGAGATCCTGATGTCCCTGACAGAGCAAGGCCAGCTTCTAAAGGGCACACAACTCCAGTTTCCCCTTCCAGTTCCAGTTCCTCTCACACCACACCCAGACCTGGCAATGGGCCAGCAGGGAATGTTTGGACATGGGCAGGGGTGGTCTGGCTGTGGTTCTGGACATTAAAGACTAGCAATACTTACTGAGCAGCTTTCTGAACAGCTGGACTGCCCAGTTCTAGCTCCACCACCTTGAGCAGGACTCCTGGCAGCGTGGATCCGGCTGGAGGACATGGTGAAGGAGGGGAGGTACAGTACGTGGCTCCATGGCCACAACCTCCACCTGGAGCACATGTACCTGAGACCCCAGGAACCCAACAACTATCGGCTCTAACATCTATAACATCTATGGCAACTATGGCTCTAACATCAGTCATGATCAAATTCCTAGAGCGCCTAGTGCTATCTGGCCTTACAACACAGGCGGGCCCTTCCCTTGACCCATTGCAGTTTGTATACAGACAGAACCGCTCTGTGGACGATGCAGTGATGTCTGTGTTGCACACCACATACCCTCAATTGGAGAAGCCACATTCTTACACCAGAATTCTGTTCCTGGATTTCTCCTCAGCTTTCAACTGTATGCAGCCTCACATTCTGCACCAACCTGCAGGAGCTCCAGGTGGACCCCTACCCTATTCTGTGGATAATGGACTTCCTCCTCAAAAGAGGACAGTATGTCAACGTAAACCGATCAACATCTCCTGTCTTACTCACATCCACTGGCGCCCCCCCAGGGAACAGTTATCTCTCCCGTCCTGCTCTCAATATACACAAATGACCTGAGGGGCTCAGACAGTGTGAGCATGGCAGTTAAGTTTGCTGATGACACTGCTCTGGTTGATACCTCCAACAGTGCCGCCCACTTTGAGGGGGAGGCAGAGAGGCTGCACCGCTGGTGTGAGGAGCACTTTCTCCAACTGTATGTGAGGAAGACAAAGGAGCACCTCATTGATTTCAGGAGGAAGGCAGACCCTCTCCCACAGCTGATGCTTGTGGAGAGAGTAAGCACTGCAGGTTCAAGTACCTCGGAACAAACCTTGACAGCAGACTGTTGAAATCGGAGCAAGCCCCCCTTTTTTTTAACTCCCCCACCATCCAAAGGGACTTCGAACTGAACACTGTGTGTTAACTGTGTACATAGTCAACATTTCTTTTTTTAAAGTGTATTTATTTATGTGATGTTATCTTGTCTTGTTTTGATGTTGAGATGTTGCTTGATGATGTGTGCCTGACCCGATTAGGGCTGCAACTAACAATTATTTTCATTGTCGATGAATCTGTTGATTATTTTCTCGATTAATCGTTGTTTGGTCTATAAAATGTCAGAAAATGATGAAAAATGTCGATCAGTGTTTCCCAAAGCCCAAGACGTCCTCAAATGTCTTGTTTTGTCCACAACCCAAAGATATTCAGTTTACTGTCATAGAGGAGTAAAGAAACCAGAAAATATTCACATTTAAGAAGCTGGAATCAGAGAATTTTGACTTATTTTTCTTAAAAAATTACTCAAACCGATTAATCGATTATCAAAATAGTTGGTGATTAATTGAATAGTTGACAACTAATCGATTAATCGATTAATCGTTGCAGCTCTAGACCCGATCAAAACAAATTTCCACTCGTGGCCAATAAAGGCGATCTATCTATCTTGACCAGGTGATACGCCGGACCAAGAATATGAAACTATAAAATTGATGAATCCACAAGGGAATTATGGACTGTATGTATTAGCAGCTTTCTGTTCAATAATCTAATTGATGGCCTTGGGACAGTAATATGCTCAATGTCTGAACTCTTCTGAGAACTCATGTCATGATGTACCTTTAATTGGAGAAATCCGAATCCTGGTCTAAAGGCGTTCTCCCTCCCACCCTGTTGCTCCTGGTGGAGTTCACTCTGCCTGAACTGAACCCCACAAATCTCTCTCTCTCTTTCTCTCTCAGTTGGGGCCTCTGGAGTCTAACAAAGCTCTCATTATTACACCACAATGGGACCAGGCTTGACTGTTACCTAATGCACACACACACACACTCACTGCTCTGTTCGTGCACTCCTGCTGCTTGTCCACTAATGCTAATAAAATTGCAGTAGCTAGAGAAAGAAAGAGGGAGGGAGGGAGAGAGAGTGTGAAATTAGATGGACACAGTGGATTCCAGTGAGATTTTATGACTCCAGGAGTGGGCGGGGCTTGGCAATATAGCAACGCCGCAGGGAGGGTCAGCTTGCAATATTGACCAAAAAACAGAAGAAAGAGAGGGGGTACAAATCTTTCCCCGCTTCCAAACTTCCTCCGGTTTCAGGTAGGCTAATCCACATTTTTTCTTACCCAGCAATTATGAATAGGTGACTATTGGTGCTTCCTGCTACACTGGTTTTTCAAACCTTTTCTCTCCGGTAGCCTACACCCTCTCAAATTACCATAAACCCTGAAAGGAAGCGCTTTGCAGTGACTTAAGACCAGCTACGAGGTGTTGTTTGGCAAGGTTCAAATGATTTTGTATTTTTGATTGATAATAACGATAAAATATTCTTCTTCTCACAAGGAATAGCCTATAGTTTTTGAACAGTAGCTAAACAAAGTGGCTGCTAAGCGACACAGCTCACAGATAGGCTACAGGTGTGCTTTTCAGATGTGTCTCAGCCAATCAAAACTGAGGACCAGAAATATCTGTTGTATATGTTTTATAGGCCTAATTAACCTTTTGACATGTTGGGCTTCAACCTTACCCTTTTTGTACTTCCAATTTATGGTATTTTATTTACCTAACATTTGAGGATTTGAGATTTGGGAATAACTTTTGACATAATATGGTGTCTCCTGCTGTGATTGATGTCACACTTCGGGGTGCCCCCCGACACACTTTATAGGAGTGAAGGGGAGAGGCAATCCTTAGCTTTGCATAAGTCACTTAATGCCACGAGTGTAAATCGTCCCCCCCCCCCCCCCCCCCGATTATGTAATATCAGTTGTAGCAAGAGCTCACAGTGTGATAGATGCGATCAGCAGGCTACACAGTTCAGGGGCCTGGACTACGAAGCAGGATTTGGGGTTAGCGAGGTAACTTCAGGTTTAACCCTGGATTTTCAGTCTCACGAAGGTGGTTCACTTCTTACCGGGGTAGATCACCATGGTAATTTATGCTGCACGGCTAACCTGCTCCGGAGCAGGTTAAATTCAGGGTATCGGATCAAAACGTATGAAAGGCCCGCCTCCTGACCAATCAGGTGTCTGGAAACAGGAAGTCACCATTCCTACTGGATCCCGATATGGACAAATATACAAATGGAAATCACAATAAAAAACTGAAAACTGTTAGGCTATTTTTGAATTAATAGACAGTATCCACCCAACAAAAACGCGTTGAAAAGACATTGAAAAGACGGCTTGCCAGACGTCTCAACAACGTTGAGATTTGGTTGAAAATTGAAAGTTGAAAAGATGTCTTTTTCAGGTCGTTGAAAGGACAAATGCTCACTGGGTTGGGCTAAATTTGGACCAAATCAGACGGACTAAACACAGCCAAATTTTCAACGGCTATTTTTGGGCTAAATAAAGGCCATGACGGGCCGACCAGATTTAGCCCAAAAAAAAACGTCCATGGACGTCTGGTGCTTGGTGGGTAAGAAGTGCTGTTCGCAGGGCGACGTGTTTACAGACCAGTAGAATGACGTTGTTTTCCATGATAACTTATTATATCGGAGATATAGCAGGTAGGTTACTTAACTGACCATATTATTAATGAAAGTTACTGTTGCATATATTAATTGCGCTGACTTTAATTGGATTCCCGACAGTGTTTGGTTCAATGTAGGCTATTTCATATTCACAGCCCCGAAGAAGATATGGCCGACTTTATGAATAGAAAATCTTTTTACAGCCTGTGTCCACAAACTATTGTATCAATGAAAAATATGCCCACTGTGTCCTAATGACGGGGCAGTTCCTCCAGTAATCCTCTAGCCTTGGAAGCAGAAACAACTTTTACTTTTCGTGGTTATGTTTTGTAATGCTGACAGTTATTCATTATAAGAATTTGTTCTTCTTGAGAGAAGAACCCAATGTTAGTAGCTATCCATCTCTTTCCGATTGAAAATGTCAGCGGGAAATAGGCTATTAGGGCTTATATCATCCTATAATTAGGTCTATTCTCTATGCTGTGCCGTGAGGACGCGAGTGAGTGAGTGAGTTACTTGGCACGAGTCCACGAGTTTCATCTAACTACAACAAGGACCACAATGGAAATAAGTCCTGTGACTTTTTTGTGTTATCCTTGATGTTCTAATTGTGCATGTACATTGGTGTTGCAACCATGGAATTGTCCTTTTAAAGTGAATTGTCAAATAAAAAACTAAAGTAATAAACTACTCGCATCTAAAAACTATGGAGATTTATCTTTGGACCAATTTGTCCTGTTTGGACTAATTTGTCCTTTGTCTTTTCGCGGGCGGGGTTTGTCAAAGAGGAGACTCCGGAAGACAGACTGTACGTCAGTTAAGTACCGACCGGAGAAACTATATCTACGTCGCCTCAGGGAGGAAGCTGGAGCAAGGTGCGGGACCGACTGCCTACGCTGCATCTCCCCGGTGCCACAGCCATGTCCTCAGGCCGGTACCTGCTGCACCACGGGCTTCTCATGCCCACTGTGGCTCACTCCGAGGAGAGCCTGAAGTACGCCGAAAACTTCCTCGTGAAGGACACCGATGTGTTTGTGGTGACATACCCCAAATCAGGTAGCCTATTATACTTACTCTATTATGCACTATCTAATTAGGCTATAAAGCCCAGTTCTCAACTTATATATAGCTAACGTATATAATTATTATTATTATTATTATTATTATTATTATTATTGTTGTTGTTGTTGTTGTTGTTTGGGTATTATAATTATTCATTGGAATTGACTATTGATTGACTAAAACTCTTATTTCTCAGTTATAGGCAGACATAGGTTAGGCCTCGGCAACTGTAACTTTTTATTATGTAAATTCAGAGTAGCGTATTAAACATGATGCAACATCAAATCATGTGTAACTATTAGTAAACAGTAAGTAGTATCAAACTGATGCATGTTATGTGAAGATATCTAAGGGGAAACTGAAGCCTAAATATTTATATTGGTAGCTGTGTATTGATCACCGACTCGAAGTCATAGTTTCTTTTTTATTTTTTTGACAGTGTCACCGTGACCTACTGGTGTTTGCTTATTAGACCACTGCCAACGCAAAAGTGATATAGCTACACTTCCCTCTTGGCACTGCAGTCTTCCACTGAAACCACATTACTCTGTAGGAAGTGCCAATGTGATACCGGAATGTGATACCGGCTGAAAGTAAAGACTTTCGAAGAAAAACATTTCGTGTAGGCTATTTGATACCAAACGACAATCACTCCGTCGAGAGTTTTGAAGTTTGCGCAGGAATTCAGATTTAACGTCGACGTCGTTTTGGCTGTCTCCTCTCTACAGCCCGACATGAACAAAAATATCGCATTCAGATGAATAAGACAAGTAGGTCTAATTAAAAGAACTGTGTAGGAGGGCACTAACACAGTCGCCCTGCTAACAGCCCTTCTTATAAGGACATGAAAATGAAAATCTTCTATCAAAGTGAAACATGGTCTTAAGAGAGGTCTGTAGCTTGCAAGGTTACGGAGACGGTAGCAGGGCGGCTGCAGTCAAATAGTTAAGTGTCTCTCTCACCAGCTACACAGCATGTTACCTGCCCCGACAGGGGAATGATCACAATGCATGAACTCAGAGCCTATATTACTTTCATTCACTAGTGTGTGAGTGAGAGGGAGGGAGGGAGGGAGGAGGGGGGGGGGGGAGAGAGAGATTGTACTGCTGTTCTGCAGTTAATGTAGGCCTACATGAATGTTTTTCATATGAAACTCAGAGGCGGCCTGCTGAGTTAGGCTATACCTCTACATACCTCAAGGAAAACTTGAAGCCGAGGATGACGTACAAAACACTGTGTAGCCTATCTTTTCTTTGTATAACTTTTGGATGACTTCCAATCGTGATTAAGGTGGTGAAAACATGCGTGTAAAATCATGCTCATTCTAATCTAAAGCAGGTGGCAGACAGAGAAACAAAACATTCAACAACAGTAGAGTCTGCTCACTGAAAGCTGCTCCCAAGGTGTATGTATTTATTAACACCAATATGTTATATATTGCCTATATACATAGATAGATAGATAGATAGATAGATAGATTCATGCATAGTGTCTTTTCCTGTGTTCTGGAGCATCTGAACATTTTATTTACCCACCAAACTAGGTAGGTAGTATGAGCTGAACGTAATGTACTGTTTCAGCTAACATGTCATTTGTTGCAATTTTGTGCTGATATTTGGCTTCAAATATTGGTATATTGCTAAATGACATCTGTTGATGTTGCAGTTGGGATAGCAGTAGTAGCTCTATCAAGAAGCAATTGACGAGATTTTGGTCTGAATCAATTGGTATGAAAATGGGATCCAGGCCCATGCATAACTCATGGCTTGAGTTACGCATAGAAATACAGCCACAGGTGATGCCTAACGGCCATTTTCAGGCCAAATGTGAACATTCAGCAATGTGATCTCATAAAATTCTCAGATTGAGAAGTGTAACGTTCTCCATTGATTGGTTGCTGTGGTGACTATGAAAGAGACCAAGAACAACTTTTCTCATTAAATCTCTATTCTGTTCTGTTCAACTTATTTTGTTATTCTACCTTACTGTGTTCTATTTCAAATTTTCTCCACTCTCCTCTTCATGTCTGCAGGTACAACCTGGATGCAGGAGATCCTCCCATTGGTGCTAAATGGGGGGGATCTAACGCCAGTCCAAACCATTCCTAACTGGGACAGGGTTCCCTGGCTGGAGGAGACCAGAACAGCGTTGGTAGTGGACTGCTTGCCGTCGCCACGGGCGCTGGTCACACACCTTCCCTACCACCTCATGCCCGCCTCCTTCTACAGCTCCAAAGCCAAGGTAAATGGGTGGAAGTTTTGTTTGAAGTCCCTGTCAAAAAGCAGATTCATTCGTACACGTAGAACCTCTCCAAAGCTCTACTCAAATATGTAATCGGTAGCGTAAGTATAAAGTAAAGTTGGTCTAAAGTCGGTCTAAACCCTAAGTATGGGTATAGCAAATTATATTGATTGTCTTTTAAGGTGAAAACCATATTACATTGTAGAAAAGTCACCAGCAAAAATTACATTTAGCTGATTGTTGCAGTATTCACAGCATTGACAGTTTGCACACTAATTCGTGACACAAAATTAGGGGGAATGCATTTAATATTTTTTTGCTTACACATAGGATCTCCCTTCATCATAATGTAATGTCTGCTGAGATTTTTCTTTAAAGTCCTTTAGAGGACTTGTCAATCAAACAGTGTGTCCTTTACTGGGTCTTGGATTATTGTTGATTATCTGTTGATTGTTTTTTTCATTATCTGTTGAGCCATGGTGGCTATCGCTGCTCATGCTAACTACCCAGTTCTTCTTCTATAGTAACTGGTAACTGGTATTTTGCTTTATTAGACAGTCACAGTAGAGAGACAGGGCTGAGAGAGGGGATGACATGCAGCAAAGGGCACGGGCTGGATTCAAACCCGTGCCGCTGCGACAAGGACAAAGCCTTAATGGTACGCCCTCTACTGGGTGAGTACCGGGGCGCCCCCAGTCAGTAACTATACATCGATAGCAAACCATGGGACAGTAGGGAGGTCAAAAATCTCTGCAGGAAGAAAAATATTGCTTTTAGGAGTGGGGACAAGGACGCCTACAAGGCTGCTGGAAAAGGCCAAGGTTGCATATAAACACAATCTTGAGACTAAGGTCCATGCTCCATGACAGCAGAGGAACGTGGCATGGCCTGAAGGAGATTACTGACTATAAACCAAGGCATGTTACCCCCTGCGATGACTCCAGCCAACCTGACTGCCTTATTAAAGTTTACTGTTGCTTTGATCAACCTGCATTCCACACGGAGGGATCTCCCAGTAATGTTGCAACTTGGCTGTCTGACAACAAACCTTCCCCTCATTTAGGGAAAACAGAGGCCATTCTCTTTGGTTCCCGGTCTAATCTAAGTAAATCTCAAAGTTTGTTTGTGTAGGTAGGACAGGCTCTACCTATGCGTATTTTAGATAAACATCTATCAGGGGAGGTCATGACAGTTAAAGCATTGACCAAAAGACTATGCCATTTTCATTATGCTGGGTTGGTAGAGCAGTTCTCCACAATTTATTAAAAATTAACTCCAGAGTAGAGCCCTGCGCGGGACTGTTTTTTTGATCCCGCTCCCGTCCGCTCCCGCTGGATTTCTGACCATTACCGCCCGCTCCTGCAATGTGTGTGTTATTGACCGCCCGCTCCCGCCCGCAGCAAAGTTAAAACTGCCCACTCCCGCGAGATTTGTGTTGGGTCCCGCGGGATCCCAATACCAATGCAGTCCTCAAGTCCCACCTGTCGGTAATAACGTAGCGAAATTACGTTCTAGTGACAACTGACAACTGAGAAATTTGTCCAAATGTCAGACTTGCCTTGCTTTGCTTGGGTATTGTAATGACCTGCTTTGATTTTCTTTTCAACTGCATTTGTTGACTCCATCTCCATTCTTCTGGTTAAATCCCGGGACCCGCAGTTTATTTTTTGACCGCCCGCTCCCGCCCGCAGCAACGTTAAAACCGCCCGCTCCCACGAGATTTGCGTTGGGTCCCGCGGAACCTGCGGGATCCCAATCCCAATGCAGGGCTCTACTTCAGACTGCCCAAAACAAAGCTCATTAGGGTTATATTAAAGTTACTGCCCCATACCCATTTGGGTGCGGCACATTTTCAAAACCTAAATTATCTTACTGTGGAAAAAAGAGTTGCTCAAATCAAGCTGGTTCTTACTCACAAAATTATTACTTATTACTTACTTATCTAATTATTTTAATCTTGTTAGGGATCAGCATAACTGTGCAACAAGAGGCAGCTCAGCAAATGTCATTCAGATTAGATTCAATAGTTCCATGGGCAAAAGTACTTTTTATATACCGCTGCAGTACTTCCAGATACTTCCAGTATCTCACAAACAATTACAGGGTGAGAAGAGTTTTAAGCATGTTTTAAATAAATGGTTGTTAAATAGCCTATAGTAAAATTAAGATAGTTAACAGCCTATTGTAAAGTATATTTGTTTTTGTTTTTTATTTTCTATTAGTTATTTTTCCCGTTTTGTGTATTAGTGTCTTTTTCTATCCTCCTTCCATCACCCCATGTGGAGGTACAGATTGTAACAATTACGTTGTGTGTTTTGTGTTTTGTGTTTTGTGTGTCTGTACCATAGGTGATCTATGTAATGAGGAACCCTAAGGACGTCATGGTGTCATCCTTCCACTTCCACAAGATGGCCAGTTTCCTTGACGACCCCGGAACCTTCCAGGAGTTCATGGAGAAGTTCCTGGAGGGACAAGGTCAGAGGTCACGTCACAGACGAGTTCTGGCTACTTGAGTGGGCAGAAGAATGTTTTTTCAGATCTTGGATGATGAAAATTAGAGACCTTCTGAGAACAGAAAGATGACGTTAATTACCTTCTATTTTCTTTTGAGTCATTTGTTGATTGCTTTTATACTGTTATACTGTGTTGTCTGCAGTGCTGTTTGGAAAATGGACAGATCATGTGAAGAGCTGGAGACATACAGAGCTGGGAGACAGAATACTGTACATCACATATGAAGAAATGGTCCAGGTAAGAGACACAGTCAGTCAGAAGGAACCCCCAACACTCTGCACATTATAGGCTAATGCATTAATGAATTAACTGTAATGCCACGTTGATTGTTTTACAAGACAAATTGCCTTTTTAGAATAGAGACCAGTTGGCTAACCCTGTCAACTCTGCTGGCCCCACTGGTGGGTCCATGATTACAAACACATGTTGTGCAGCAAAGCTTTGTTCATACCAACAGAAGTTATTTTAAATTGTAGTCAAGATCCCAAAGCTTCCAAAGATACCAAATATGTCAAGCTGAAGTACATGGAAATGTGTATAAAATGATGCACAAGACATCAAGAGGTTTTACATGGACGGACTGAGGACTGACTGACTTTGTTTGTACTGATTTCCAGGAGGATAATCACAGTGAGTGTCCAGCACAATGAGCACAAAGTATTTACAGATTTCAGAATTATTGCTGAGTTGAAAGGTGATAGTTGACTGTAGACTGATTGCCCTGCAGATTTAACACCTTTCTTGGTTAAATGAAAGTTGAAATTGAAAAATGAAATTTCCATGCAGTAAAGTAAATGATTTTCTTTGTTTTGTATATACGATCAGACTATGCTCATTGATTTCTTCAATAATAATAATAATGATCATAATAAACTTTTTTTATATAGCAGCACATTTCAAAGCAAAGATACACAGTATTTCACAATAAAATTGTCCTTGACCAGATGCGAACTTGATATGAATCAGACTCACTGAAGATTTTTGCCTTAAAATCAATATAAAAACCAAAACTTGGTACCACTTCAACACACATTTTTCCCTAATTCCCAACCCTATGTGTCTCATTCCCAACAACCTGCGTGCTATTCTGTTTCTCTGTCTTCCTGGTCATTCGTTTCAGACTAATTCCAGACATAAGGCAAACACCCGCTGCTTAACATAATGTGTGCCTCTCTCCCAGGACTTGCATGGAGCTCTAAGGCATTTTTCAGATTTCCTGGGCAGTAATCTCAGTGAAGAAGCCATTCAGAGGATAGCAGAGCACTGCTATTTCAACAACATGAAGACCAACTCCATGTCCAATTACTCCCTGGTCCCTCAGGAGATCATGGACTCCAGCAAGTCTGCATTCCTCAGGAAAGGTGAGGCCACCAGTGTTTCCCTCATTAGGTGGACAGAGTTGGGTGAAGCGGGAGATGTGGCCCCAGACTACTGAAAACCTGTTGAAAAATGTTTAGACTTCTGCATAAGTTGAAATGTTTTTAACTTTTAGCATCACGCTTGCTTAAAGGGCAAGCTGATCCGTATTACTAGAAACCATAACTTTGCTTGCCGCCTGCTCCGGTAACACTGGACGGCCCCCTCCTACTCTACTGCAGTCTTTGAAAACTATGATGAACGTTGTTTTGCAAAACACAACGTTCACAGTATAATCATACCGGTGTCAGTATGTTAGTATAGTTGTGTTCTATTTGGATAGGAACTATTTTTTAAAGCCTGCCAGACACATATCCCTCCGCGAATGCAGCAAAAACGAGAGCCAGAAGAATGCCACTGTCTCCAAAGATAACTGCTGACAGAAATGTTTTTAAAATTTCAAGATAACATACTGTAACAGTATGATTATACTGTGAGTGTTGTGTTTTGCAAAACGTTTATCATAGTTTTCAAAGACTGTCACGTATGCCCCTAGGTTTCTATCATGACGGAAAACATGTGATTTGGGCCCAGGGTTCAAAATACCATACTATCCCTTTAACATGAAAAACATACTCTGTCCTCACTACTGCCGAATCACGCCAGAGTATATTCATATCATTCAAATTTATAAGAAACACAAGCTAAGACTTTAAAGACAGGTCCCAGGTGGACATAGCCTCACAAGGAAGGATGCAAAAGTTTGCACTGTAAAATGGCCACCAATGCGAACGGTGAAAGCAAAGGATAAACATTTGTATGGGCAAACAAGAACATCTCTGAACATAGGCCTTCACATTTAAGGGATATTTACCCAGTGTTCAATTGATTATTATAGGGTAAGCCTTGTAACAGTATTAGCTAGAAAGTAGCTTAATCTTGAGGTTTGTGATAATATGTAAGATGAACATAGATGAAAGATCCCCAGCGGAGACCTAATCAACGGTTCCACCCCTCTCATACCTAAGAGGAGCTGAAAGCCATCGTTGAAGTGCAACTTCAGGAAACTGCCTCAACACAGAAGACTGTAGAAAGAAAAAACATTTCATCCTTTCTCCCCATCCCTTCCTGTCACTCTCTACTATATACAAACTAATAAATTGTGTAAATCTTAAAAAAAGGAAAGGGAAAGCTACAGTTAATAGATTATTCATAGATCAATTTTTGAATTTGTGATAACCAAAGGGAAACAGGCTGTTTGTGAGACTGACTGCGATGATATGCACCAACAGTGTGCAGTTGAAAACTGCATTGGAAACAAGTAAAATTATCTCAACCTTTGGCAGATTTTTTTCAATTGTTTTAAGACAAGCAAGACTTTAAGATTGATTACTAGACTGAATGACTTGTTGAGACAGACATTTTTTTTTGTGTGCATCATGCATGCCATGCCCAAATCCACAGTTGTTTGATTGTGTCCCGTTTTGCAATGTAACGGTAGTAAGGACCCTAAACGTTTGTTGCTAAGCAATAGGTGCCACAACTCTCCTGCAATTTGTATTTGGTGATTAAATTATGGAAAATCCAATTAAGAAGCACAGGGAACAGCCAGGGCATTATTGATTTCCTTGGCAGAACTCCCCTAATGCTACAATATGCAACTTTTCGCCTTGAGGCAGGAAGTGTTACCCCCGACTTCCTCCCTCCTCCTCTTCCTCAGATGGTCAAAATCTCACCCCAAAACCTGTCACTCATTTTGAGCAGTCTAACTAGTCGAGGCTGAGGCCACCAGTATCCATAAAGCCTCCACAGGTGTTGGAAGAAGCAGACCCAACACAGGGAATCTGCAATAAAAAAGCAATGTTTTTGAACAGGTCTTGTCTGCCACACTGTTCACGTTTCTTACTGCTTTCCGCCATTGTTGTTGTTGCTCTGACTTCCTTGCACTTGATAGCCACAACCCAGTTCACAGCTGGCCGTGCCCAAAAAACTTCCCGAACATCATTGAAAAGCCAACTTATGGCAAACGGGGGGATTTAGGCACTAATTTTTATTATCATCATTATTTTGAATTTAAAAAAAGAAGTTCCATACAGCTTCAAAGACATGGCTCTGGTGTTGCTGTGAAGCCAAGTCAGTAACAGTAATTTGATGGAGTATTTTTCCAACTGTCTGTCTGCATGTTTACTTGACACCATGATAGGATCTGGATCTGCAAAAGTTGCTGCTGAATCTTTAACTTTTGATTTGTTGAGTGGATGGAATGCATGTCTCAGAGATTGGATCAAAATTTTAACCAAGTGGAGACTGATCAGGTTACTCTAGTATGATTGAAATGTTTAACTTAGGTTAGGTATTAGGGGTGAGGCTCGATCAGTCCTATTAGCGGATTACCAGGATGCTTGTAAATGTCTGTTTGTGCGTCAGTCTCTGTGTGTCTGCCTATTTGTGAGTGTGTATTTGTCTGGCATGATTTTTAGAATTCTTCTGTCACTTTTCTATGACATCATTGATTTTATATTGTGTTTCTCTCTCTTGGTGTGTGTGTGTGTGTGTGTGTGTGTGTGTGTGTGTGTGTGTGTGTGTGTGTGTCAGGCATTGCTGGGGACTGGAAAAACCATTTCGGCCCGGAGCAAGAGGTCCGATTCTCATCCGTCATCAGAGGAGAGATGGAGGGCGAGAGCTTCTTGTTCCCCTGGGACCTGGAGTGACCAACAGCTGGAGGACGAGAAAAGAAACGCAGAGAACGTCTCTCTTCTGCCGCGGGATCAGAAAACAGGGCAAAAACACTTAATTTTACAGTATGCAGTAATTATTATATAGTGATTATTACTGTGTAACTAGTGTAACTACTGTAACATTACTACAGGTAATTTTTTGTACTAATGTGTACTGCATTATTGTACAGTAAAGATTAAGTAATTACTGTATTGAAAATACTTACTACAGGTAATTACCACTAATAAGTACCAATAATTACTGCATAATTACCTAGTAAATACTTAGTAATTACTATACCTATTACTAACTACAGATAATTACCTTTTTGTACCAATAGTCTCCCCATAATTACCTATTAAATACTAAGTAATCACTTAATTGTATTGTAAAATAAATTGCCAGGTAATTTGACTTTCAATGATTGTAACTTTTGTAATGAAATTAGGCAATGACATGGCTTATGGTGGTGTAAATAATGTGACTTGACAGAAACAGCAGCCTACAGTGTGTGGCCGCTGGCATATCAGTCAGATTGCCTGTGTTGAATAGTTAGCAGATTTTCATTCTTCTCGGTCAAAACTTTCAATAGCAGTCTATGGAAAGCGTCTTCAACCATGGTAAAACTGCCGACTGGTATTGTGTAACCTGACTCCATAGTCCAGATGGATCAAATAACTTTAAGTCTTTAGTCTTTAATTAGTGCAACATAATCTTGTCACAGCAACGGCTCAAAAGCCTCTAAATTCACATGAGGCTATTCAATTTTACAGTAGTCCCTCCTATTTCACAAAAGCTGTAGGCCTGTGTAACCTTGGTGTTGTTCCTGTGATTTCACTGTCAATGCTGTACACTAGATGTTAATGTGGTGGGGTGCAGAAATGGGCAAAAATATATTTGTATCCATTCACAAAATACACATCTACAAAATGATGGTTGAAATAATAATAAAATAATACATTGAAAATATTGCCTATCTGTGGTGGTGATGATTCTTGAGGTGATTTAATAAGTCTGTCCAGTCACTTTAACAACACTTTAACACTTTAGTAACAACCCCAAACCCCCAAAAACATTTGACAATAATATGATTACCAGTCAATTATTATTAATTGTCATGCTCATCAAAAAACCAAGCCATAATCTATAAGTTGCACATGAATTGAAAGTCACAAAACAGCGTAGATAATCACATAAGAACAGGAGGTGCAGGTTTGGGTAACAGACATGTGACAGCTCTTTTATGTTTTATGGAAAACTGGTGTTCCAACTAGAAAAAGCTACATTTTCTGAAGGCAAGGCAAGGCAGCTTTATTTGTATAGCACATTTCATACACTGGGGCAATTCAAAGTGCTATACAGAGTGATAAAAATACAGTAAAGGTAAAAGATTTACAATTAAAAAGTGCAAAAGTACAGACGAGATACAAAAGATAAAAGACTTAAACTAGTGCAGTTCAAATCAAATGAGATAGAAGGATGAAAGAACACAACAAATATTCCCACTTTTAGATGCACATTGTGAGTGAACCCAAATGTTTTTCTGTAATTTTCTTTTCCCCTGTCCTTCCTGATTCTACTCTTGATCTGATATTTACGTCAGATCTCACTGCCTAAGGTAGACGAGAATCATAGATTCTCCTCTTGGTCAAAAACCTCACCATCCACAGATGGATGAGAATCATACAGGGTAAAGCTCTGTCCCCCCCCACATATAATATTCACTCATGCGCAAGTAAGCATTACCTGGACAAGACGAATGAAAATTCGTACTTGCCTGTGTCAGCTCTGTTGGGATCCTGAACAGAAAGAGTTAAAATGAAGGTTATTTAAAAGCTAAGCTGAAAAGATAAGTTTTTAGCCATTACAGGGTAGAGTAGGCAGCGTAAAATAAGAATGTTTTTAGCTTTGACTTAAAAGTGGTCAGAGACGGGGCTTGTCTAATATCATCTGGGAGAAAATTTAAGTGTGCTTGCTGTCCTAGCAACAGTCCCTTTGACTTTGTGTTTGTACATGCACTATAGTGGTAGTCGTTGCAGTAGAAGTAGTAGTAGTGATAGGTAGTAGTAGTACACGTAGTAGTAGTAGTACTAGCCTAGTAGTAGTGGTAGTCTAGTAATAGTAGTAGCAATAGTAGTAGTAGTACTGTTCCCCCTCCATATACATATTAAAGGAAAACTTAGAAATTCTGGCAACACTTAAACCAATCAGACCAGCAATCATTAAAATATCAAGCCCTTCTCTGCAACCAGCATTCACTACAATGTGATTCCCTGAACCAGCTGGTATCAGACCTCAGCAGCATGTCAACACCAACACACACCAAGAGACCAACACACACCTAGAGACCTACACACACCTAGAGACCAACACACAAGAAGAGACACAATAAAGTGGATTGACCTCCACTTAAAACTTAAATTATCTGTGTAGCCTACACAATCGGCGGCCGGGGCTTGCCCTCCCCAAATTAGAGAAATTCAGAATCGTTTACACAAAAACACCCTTCTGCTAGCTCAATCTTGCTGTAACTAAACATTCGGCCGCTCAGCACACATTAACAGCATAGAACCGTTGGAAAGTTCCGTAGCGGTAGATCGCGTCTCATTAGTGTTACAGTACAGTTTAACTCGTTTTCATATTAACTGGTGACCGTATCTTGAATGCGTCAGGTTACTCGGAGCGACCAGGGAGCGACGGCAGATGTTGCAACCAGGAAGCATTAATCATTTCTGTGCCAGACAATCTGGCAACCTGTCGTTAGTCTGATTGAAAAATTGTAGTGAATGGTTAATGGTCTAACAGGTTAACTGTGTCTTATGTCAACACCTTGTAACTTATGTGATACATTATGTGTAACCTTTCCTCTTTTGTGTTACCGCCAATGTTTTTCCTTCTATCTTTATTTTTTTTTATTTTTTTTTATTTTTTTTTTTCTGGGCATTTGTTGTTAGTTTGTGTGTTTGTTCTGTATTTCTATACCGCATTTCAAAATCAATAAACAGATGTTAAAAAAAATAATAATTTCTGTGCCAATTGTAACTGTCATTTCAATAAATAGGCTATTCATCTGATTGTGATGTTGATGTGTTAGTTATTTAATGCAGCTGAGCTCGTGACAGTCATCAACCGCATGTTGAATGTTTCCCAGAAAAGAAACGGGATTCTACGGAAGCCGAAAACTGCCGTGCTTGCAATAATTTTTTTTAATGCCATTATCTCGAGATCACAAGTTAATTATCTAGTTACAAGTTAATTATGTCGTTTCCTGTTATTACTTATAATGGTTATCAGAGATCAGGAGTGTCATGCCAGCATGCATAGATGGTGTCTTGACAACTAACTGATTTAAGCTGAAAATGTCAGATCAATGAGTATCCATTATTGATCAACGCATCAGACTGTACTTCAATTAAGGTCTAACACAGGCAGAAATTGCATTGTGTCTTTCTGTTAGAGATATGTTGGGGATAACATTTAGATCAGTCCTCGTCATTTAAGGAGAAGACTAGCAGTTATGAATCATCCCCGACAGTCATGACAGTGATCTTGACGGCCGAAATCAGGTGTGATCAAATGAACCAGACACTAATTTTCGAGTTCTCCATAATTATCCTGTGATCTCGAGAAAACAAAAGTCGTTTTCTTGTGATAAATTATCTCGTTATCTCAAGAAATCAGCCTTTTGTTTTCTCGAGATAACGAGAAAATTAACCTGTTATCTCGAGAAAACGAGCTTTGTTATCTTGAGATAAAAAAAATAATTAACTCGTGATTTCGAGATAACTGCATTAAAAAAATAATTGCAAGCACGGCCGTTCTCGGCTTCCGTAGGATTCGATATCGCAGACAAAATACTGCAGATATGTGGCACAAGCTACCTGTTGTAATTAAGCTGCACTATCCAGGACACATGAAAGTAGCCCAAACTTTAATTTATATAGACTTACACCGACAAGTGAACAGCCGACACGACACAAGCGTAATACAGCCAGATTAACTCGTGACCATGCACACTATAGCGTTGCAGCGCTTTCCAGCTAATGCACTATCATTTAGAGATTTGTTTCAGAGAACAGTATCCTACTGTACTACAATTCAATCCACGGCGTAAAGTTTGTAATGACAAAATGAAAGTTTCATTAGGCTATGTTAAATTTGTGAAGAAAATAACTCAACAAAAAAGATGCAAAAAAAACAAATACACCCCAATTGCTCAATGTTCATACGTCAAAATTTCTCGGTCTTCATCCAATCACCTGGAAGCCTATGGTATATTTGGAGCAGAATTCAGAACCGTGTTGGAAGAAGGAGTACTGGATTGTCAAACGAAAATGGATCCTGTTATTGTTAGAGAAGTGGTGGACTACAGAGTCCATAATAGATTCCCTCAGGGAATCTCAAAACAGCAGAGATACGTGATAAAGAGAAGAGCAACAAACTTCACAATGAAGGGTAAATATAATCCTACAATATCCTGTAATTGTAGTGTTAGCCCAATCTGTGCTCAACAGTTCATGAGCTCCATCCTCACCAGATGGAGAGCTTTACTACATATGCCGTAGGAAGCAAAATAAAGAGGAGCACCTGGCTAAGGTGGTTGCAGCTGCCAAGGAGGCAGATGCAGTGTTTGAGGAATTCCATTCCAGTAAGTTTTGGGGCACACTGGTGTTGAGAAAACCCACCATGCCCCTCAGCCAATACTACTGGTATGGAAGCTGACATCCGCAAATGGGTAAATTAACAGGGGAATTCAATCTACCCCAAAATTTCACATGTACAAAATAAAACCTAGTAGAATGGAATCTGTATTTGGGATTATGATTAACTGTATGAAGTTCACTCACCATCGTGCATGTAAGGAAGTACAAGGCCTGTGATGATAAATATGTGGGCATTCCTTTTTTTAGATTGCTCAATGCCCAGATTGCCAATCCAAGCGAGCAAATCTAATGGAGAAAAGTCAGTACAACCCAATAGAGGTGAGTTCATTTGTTTTACTAAGTGTTCTTGTCAACACTCAATATTGAGTCATACCTCATGCTCATCTAATTATCTCTTTCAGATCACAGAGCCATTTGAGCTTGTGGGGATGGACCTGGTCAAATTAACAGTAACTGAGGGTGGTAACCAGTACATTTGCGTAATGGTTGATTATTTCACAAAATGGGCTGATGCCTACCCTCTAAAGTGAGTCAGCAGAGGAGGTCACCACTTGCATTCTTGATTTTGTATACAAATTTGGTGCACCTCAAAGACTGCTTACAGACCAGGGCACAGAGTTAAAAAATAAGGTACATTTAAAATAAACAACATTCATCATATCCTAGTATGACATATCCACGCTTTTTTTTTTTTTTACTATAATTAACAAATGGAAGGTGAACCGTCAACTCTGTGAATGGCTGGGCATCCAGAGGAGCTTCTGTTCACCCTACCATCCACAAACAAATGGTCTTGTGGAAAAATCTTAATGGCACCATCCAAAGGTAAGTAAAACCTTGCTCAAATCTAAACCTAAATCTACCCACATGGATATCATGAATGCTAATGAGTTCATTTTGCAACATCAAATGACCTATATTAATGTTCATGTATGGAATATTTCAGGTCCCTCAACAAGCTAGCGAGGGATCACCCCAAGAAGTGGGATGAGTATCTTGCCCCAACCATGTTCGGTCTCCGGACAAAGAAACAGCTGACTACGAAGTACAGCCCATACTTCCTAATGTTTGGCAGGGAGGCAAGGTACCCGTCTGAGGTGCCAATGCAATATGCAGTATGAGGCTCTAATTGTTTCTGGGGTTTACAAATGGCAGTCATGGTAATTTGGCTGACTTCATTTATTAACATTAGTACTTTTGTCCACGTTGAGTGAGCGGAGATCCAGAGTACAGACCACTTTCCTGTCCTGCTGAGGAACTACAGGAATAGCGTCTTTCTGTAACAGTTCCTGGACTTCCCTGAACAGGGTGTCCACGTCCTCTGGCAAGGTCATGACAGACTCTCTCATTCCTGTGAACGAGGTGGGATGCTACGAAACTGGAGTGCATAACCCAATCTAAGCATCCTGTCCATCCATTCTGTCAAAACAAAGTGGCTCCGCTATTTGTGATAAAACTCTGTCAGGGGTTGGGTGGCAAGCTGTGGAATGGAGGCTATAAAGCTTTTATATACAACCTCGGCCCTCTTTGCCATCAGTCTGGTGAGGTTGTTCATCTGTCCCAGTAAGCGGGACACCAGATACAACTCTTGTGGTCTTGCTTGTTGGTAGCTGCGACAGGAACACACCCAACAGGTTGTTTGCTGCCGTTGCCGACTGGGCCTGCCAGGTAGAAAGTTTTAGCAGGGGGAGCAGGCTTCCTGCTTCCCGACCAGCGAGCAGAACCAGGTGAAAAGTGGGCAGCCAGCATGTCGTCCAGTGGAGGATGCCATGACGCAAAACGTCCTATTTCCTTTTCACTCTGGTGTAGTCGGAGAAGCCGGAGACAGAAGCCACGATGCCTCCACACACTTCCAAGTTTCATCCAGCATGGGGGCGCCAAAAATCGGCCTTGTATCGGCCGTGTCTGTGGGATGGGTTCATCCACCATATCCGGGTGGGGGCAAGCCAATGCTAGTGGATCTGTGACCGGGGCAGAGGGGCAGGGATTGGCAGAGCCGCCACCACATTCTGCCTCACCGTCGGTGCAGCGGAGCTGGATCTCGGGAGAACACTGGTAGCACTGGAAGTGCTTCCATTATTGCTGGCACCGCACAAAAGACAGAGCCCACCAGTCAATGCACTCCGCCAGGTCAGCTACCCCATCTGCAGCTTGTTCAGGCCAAGGCAATCGAAGCATTCCACAGCAGCGACCAGACTGGGGCATGTTGGACAGTATTTTATCAATCAATGGCATCCAAGGCAACGTTGTTCGTCAGAGTACTGATGAAAAGTGGATGCTGAGTAATGAGCTGCTCGCCTTATATAGGGTGAGGCCTCGCAGAGTTGACTAGGCTCATCCTGATTGGCTGAGCGTATGTGTGCATATTTTCAGTGCGCTGAGGTGACTAGATGAGTGGTTGAGCCAATAAAGCCCCGTTAGAGGGCGAAGCCTGTGTGAAATAGAACAGGGTTGTTTAGTGTATGTCTTGTCCAGGGCAGTGGTTCTCTGAGTGGGGTCCGGGGACCACCAGGGGTCCTTGAGGGGGTCCCAGGGGGTCCTCAGCAAACTGATGAATTGTTGTGAATTAAACTTCACCATTATTTAATTTACAAGAAGTTAACACAATTAGAGAATGTAGGAGAATGACTGTTTTGATCATAGTTTCACTGTTATCTCTCTACCTGCATTATAGTCATGGAATTCTGGACAAAAAATCATATCTAGCAATTAAAATCTTCTCAGCTTTGGGTCCAAGAGGCAAAATCTCATCAAATGGGGGTCCATGGCTCTAATGTGGACTAAATTAGGGGTCCTTGATATAAAAAAGGTTGAGAATCACTAGTCCTGGGCACATTAAAACAAATTCCTAGCAACCTCTTGGTGAAATGGCAGTAAATTATTGAACATTGAAATTCTTTAGGGAATTGTCTGAAGAGTAGTATGTGTCATTAAATAGAAGGCCTATGTGCTATGGCCAGTTCACAATACAATCATTCACAATTCACAATACTACTCACAATCAAGAACATAAGATTTCCCTTGAGAAGTCATTCTTCTACTTTAAGACCCAAAATCACCCCTCATGATGGGATAGTATGGGTAGATTATACCTTTTCTGAATCCTTACAGTCCTGTGAGTATTCCAGTTTTTGATGTTTGTGTCTGTGATGTTCCTAGATGTCACAGTGCTCAAATAAAGACTATAGTTTAGGCGAAAATTGTGGAAAAATGAATGTCACTGACACTTTGAAGAGCCCATGTGACCTCTTTATTTGTCAGACAGACTCACAAGTGGGCTTGAATGAAAGCTAAGAAGCTACCCTTTAAAATGATATCAAACATATTCTCATAAAACCTGACTAAAGATCCTGAAAATGAGCCTAAAATAGGATATGCATCAGCGCCTACAATCCAATTTATTGTAGGGGGTGGTTAACTTCATGAGCTGATTACTGTGACAAAGCTACCATTCAGCAATGGTTATCATACCAAAATATCATCTATGGACATGTACCTTTTCAAAATTTTTAACTAGATTTTGCCACCTTGAGTGGTGCCGAAATCTGGTCTGGCCCATGGACTACTTGTAGATCTCAGCAGAAAAGGTTGCGACCTTAGCAACTTCACGCCTGGGGACATTGCCCCCCCCCCCGGTCTCTCACTCAGCCACCCAGAAAACCACCCTGATGCTGCCAGCACCCCTCCCACCATCCACTCTCCTGCAACAGCCACATCTGACCAAATAAAAAAATATAGAGATTCAACAAGGTAAGCATATCTAAGATACTACTTCTGAAGTATGTTTGATTTTATTGGTTTTCAGATGCCATCAACGGATGATTGCATTTGTAAAATAAAACACATATGATAACATGTAGGTAGATAAACATTCAACATCCAATAATTCCTCTGTAGGTCCTTCATGAGGAGGAAAAATGTCAATGTGTCCAGATGGACATGTGCCACCTTGGCTCATCCCCGCCAGCAGGACACCACATCGTGTGGGGTGCTCGTCTGTAAAGTAAGTTTGTCAGTCTATCCATCTCTCAGTCCAAAGAGTAAAGAAATGACACCAAGCTTTATTCGAGGTGGCAGAGCTGGTTCTTAAAGGGGGGACAATGGACTTTCCTGTTGACCTGGAGGGGGTCAACGGAATGAGGGCAGAAATGGCCCAAACTTTAATTAATAATTTAGGTAGATATGAAACTGTTTATCTTACATTTAACTATTGACTACACTGTAAGTTCAATTGACATGTCTTTAACAGATGCCTTGACAGAACTATGCCATGCATGTGGGGAGAGAAACACTGGAGAGGGCCACGTTGATTGGGTAAGGCAACATTTACACTGCTTTGTAAAAAAAATAAGCCATTGTCATTAAATACAATGTCCAAATTAGTTATGATTTCATTTCTTTCAGATTGCATGTTCAACATGTGGTTACCGCTGGTACCACTGGGTCTGTGTGGGAAGGCCTCCAGTGGAGCAGGACTATATGTGTCCTGCATGCCCTGCTCTGCATCATTTAAACATTGTCTAATGCCCTAGGTAGTATGTCATTCTTTGCTGTATGCACCTTTGCCCTCAAGAGTGGGTTACTGTTTGATTTTTATGTGCACATTTTCTTTTTCAGATCATTGGTTGCAGCTGGGTGTTTTTCTTTTATTTATACATATATATATATTTTATTTTATTTTATTTTATTTTATTTTATTTTATTTATTTATTTATTTATTTTTTTTGTGGTAAGGTATAAATACATTTTGTAACAACATGCAGTTGTTTGGCCTGGGTGGTGTAGGTGAACTGTTCTGTGACAACTATATACAGACTATGAAATATTTTGTCTGTGATATCGAAATCCTGTCCATATTTTATTTATAATAGCCTACTGTATTTCAGTTTAGCTCAGCTACATTAAAGGATTTACAGATCACCATCAAAATAAAATAAATATTTAAAAAAGCCTAATAAATGTTTTATTTTGTCATTAATCTTGAAGACTTTACACCGTGGATTGAATTACAAAGGACTACAGTAGGCTACTGTTCTCTGAAACGAATCTCTAAATGATTGACAAGTGCATTAGCTGGAAAAGCGCTGCAACGCTGTAGTGTGCATGGTCACAAGTTAATCTGGCTGTATTGTTCAGACCAGGAGATGCTTGTGTCGTGTCGGCTGTTCACTTGTCGGTGTAAGTCTATATAAATTGACGTTTGGGCTACTTTCATGTGTCCTGGATAGTGCAGCTTAATTACAACAGGTAGCTTGTGCCATGTATCTGCAGTATTTTGTCTGTCACCCATGTGGGGTGAATTTTTTTTTTCTTTCTTTTCTGGGAAACATTCAAAATGCGGTTGATGACTGTCACGAGCACAGCTGCATTAAAGAACTTACAGATCAACATCACAATCAGATGAATATTTTTTTAAATGACAGTTACAAAGTAATAAGAAATTACTAAGGCATTCGCGAGGTAAGCTAAGTTACAAGGTGTTGACATAAGACACAGTTAACCTGTTAGACCATTAACCATTCACTACAATTTTTCAATCAGACTAACGACAGGTTGCCAGATTTTCTGGCACAGAAATGATTAAGGCATCCGCGAGGTGAGCTAAAGTTTCTCTTCCTGGTTGCAACATCTGCCATCGCTCCGAATAACCACTGACACATTCAAGCTAACGAGTTAAACTGTAACACCGGCTTTCCCTGTGTTGAAAATCCTGACAATGGCCAGAACCGTAATAGATGAAGGACCATGCTGCCTAACGGCCCTGCTCCACTATTGTAACTCTGCTGACTTCTCATGAAGAAGAAAAGTCCATACATCCATAATGATCTCGTGGAAGTGTTCCAGAGTTACAGTCCAGTCTCAGTCTCTCAGTCTCCCAGTCTCTCTCTCTCTCTCTCTGTCTCTCCCTCTCTCCCTGAATACCCCGCAGCAGACGAGCCATAGCCATGGCGTCAGTGCTGCATGCATAGGTAAAAGGGTGATATGATATAAATGTATAGATTTCACTTTTCACACTTCAGTTTAATACAATGCATGATACTGGTCACTCTGCTCTGGAAAATACTTATTGGACAAACCGTGGGACAAAATGAGAGCGCTGCTGTCCCGGTATGTAGATAAACATCAGTGGCGGAACAACCGGATCTCCACTGTCACAAACTACACATCCTTCCTGTAGCAGAACGTGTGCTGCCATTAAGGGTTGCCAGATAAGATATAAGTATCAGCTTAGATTTATAGTTAATATCTCTGAAACCTCGAGACAGATCTCTTAGAAAAATACACACGCACTCACCTGACGTAGAACGCACATTTTGATGTATGATATGTCTATGTAATGTAAAAACTGTAGATGAAGAAAGGTGCCAAAAAAAATGTCTGACAGAAAAAAGACAATAGTAATAGTGTGCTTTGCCTACAGCAAGCACACTAATTATTTTGGCCAGTGAGTGTAGATGCCCTTTAACAGAAAGTCAATTCCCTACTACCAAGCAGAAAATAAAGCAAATGCCTGAGTAGGTCACCAATCTGTCTCAGATCAGTCTGATTCAACCACTAGATGGCAGCCAATCACCATCATGTTTCTGCAAACCCGATTCTATGAATGCAGTCATTCACATTAAGAAACAAAGCCGCGGACAGGCTGACAGACACAGACAGACAGATTCAGAGACACACACACACACACACACACACACACACACACACACCGTGTATCATTACTTTGAGACAAGTCTGAATTCATGTCTGTGAACTGGGCTTATAGCTTCACTTGTAGAACTGAAGGACTTAAATGAACCAGACTGAGTGGGTGTATGCAGTCCCAACACAGCTGCTCTGTTAGAGTAGTCTAGTCACTGTATATCCAGTGAGCAATCTGTCATAAGATAACAAGGGAGATCATGGGATGGGAGGGTACTGTCTTGATTATTATATATAGTCTAGTATAGCCCGGTTTATTCATCTGTGGGTCTGAACTGGCTTCTAGTGGGTCCTCACATCATAAGAGAAGTAATGCTTTTCAGTCAACCTTGTTTTATAGGGCAAGAAAATACATTTGGCCAAGGATTTACATCAAGCAAGCAAAATCATAAACTGGTTTATACAGTAAAAGGAACCTGATCAATTTGGTAAACCTCTAATTGCATGTTGGCTTGATTGTTTTGCATAGGAATTTTTTGACTTATGACACTGTTAATCATGACACTCTAATATACAGATTACCACACCGCAGTTTTCATAGACTTTAAATGGCTCCAGAATGACATTGTTGACCATTGGTACATTTTAGATGCAAATAGATGAACACTGGATAGGGCAGCAGCAACATGGCATCCCGCAGGACTCGACTCTTGGACCATTGTTGTTTCTGGTCTGCATTAATGACCTGCTGCATCCTCAGTGCTTCCTCTTCTTTTTGGTGATGATGCCTTGATTAACTTTATTTTGTCAATTAAAAAATTATCTTCACTAACTGAAGCTTCAATAGCTCGAGCAAATGCTGGTCTATATTAGCAAATGGTTCCAACTTAACACATTTTTATATGCTTGCTCTTCAAAGTTCACTTTCAATTCACACTTTTAACATCGGACACTCTAACAACCTGCCCCACTGGACTATTCACTGACAGTTCTTTATAAGATACAGAGGATCTCAACTGTCAATTAGTTACCTTCACAATGAAAGTGAATCTTCATCTCTCAACAGTTGCAAGAGAGACTTGGGACCTGTCTGAACCAAATGAATCAAGAACCAAACTGCTTGAAGTTTCCCTCAGCAACTCAACACAATTTTTTCCCCTCTCCCTCCTTTTCCCTTTCATTCTTTAAACCTGCACATAAGAGCATGCACACACACACACACACACACACACACACACACACTCTTGCCCTAAATTAACTTAACCAAAATAAGACGGAGGGTATAGTGTCCCATTCACAGTATGAGAAAAAACATTCATGTCCTGTTCGGACACTTTTCATGGCTACACTGATACTGATACGCTACATATGATGGCTGGTCTGAGATGAGGAATGAGAGACTAAAGTACTTAGTTATGTATGCTGGTTGGTTATAGCATCAACTGCTCACCAAGGTTTATACTCTGCTTATTACATAAGTGCCTTTGATAGACCAGATGGCCTTTCCTTCTCTTTCTGTCCCAAAGAACACATGTGAAGAGCAAAACCTGAAGAGCTTTTAATCCTAAAAAGATGAATGTTAATGAAGAGTATTCTACGACCATGCCACTGAAAAAAAATAAATATAGATGTGCAAGCATACATCCTCAGTGGTTTTTAGCTTTAATTTGACATTGTTTCAAATAGTACACAGTACTGTAAAACTGTACAAGTCTAATTCATTTTCTGGTTCTACTGTACTCTGGTCTGTGTGTGTGTGTTTGTGTGTGTGTGTGTGTTTGTGTGTGTGTGTGTGTGTTAGAGTGCAGTCCCTCCCATCTCTCTGTCCCCTGAGTTCTGACACTATTTCAATTACACGGTGGCCTTTTGTGCCTGGAGGAGGGTGTGTGTGTGTGTGTGTGTGTGTGTGCGTGTGTGTGTGAGAGAGAGAGAGAGAGGGCAGACGGTGTGGTGCCTGCCCCAGGACACCCACCTCGCTGCCGCCTTGTGCCCACTGGTCCTGCCCTGGGCTGCCCACAGGATGCCAGCTCCTCTTTGATGCCCCCCTCTCATCAACATAGACACACACACAGTCACACAGACACACAGACACACAGATAGCCAAGTTCTCCTCAGAAGATCCGGTGATCTTTTTTAAGTCTGCAGCGCTCAGTCAGCCAAGCCTTCAGATGTCTGGAGGCTTCCTCTGGCTGAGATATATCTAGTGACGCTGTTGTCACAAGTCATCAAGATGATTTTTTGGAGCAGTTTTTAAAAGCTGCAGTGTCATTGGTTTTGAATAGGCTTCATTTGCCCCGGGGTGATGGAACTTACTCAGCACATAGGAACCTGTCATAACTGACTTCTTCTGCCTCTTCAACAACACTTCAACCCCGACCCTGAGCTAGGATTAAAATAGTGTCCCTAAAACAGTCTACACTAACTTTTTGCTGAATTAGCCTATCCAACAGCCTGCAAAAATTGGTATTGGAAAGGTTAGGGTTAGAAAAGTTTTAAAGCCACTGCTGTAGTGAATGTTTACAAGGGTTTAGGTTAATGGTCAGAGATGCAAGCTGAAAGGTTTGCCAGTTCAAATCAATGAACCAGCTGGAAAAAGGCAGGGGAAGTCTGCTCACCTCTAACATGACACTAACTGTCACAATGTGCTTAATTCCTGTTGTTGTAAAAAGATCTTAGTCAGCCAAAGTTAATTCCATACACACACACACACACACACACACACACACACACACACACACACACATACACATACACACACATACACCACAGTTAAACGAGGCATACATATTTTGATGAAAAATAGACAATTTGTTTTTAATCATACTTCTTTGTAGCCCATTATATTATCCATATTGTTTTTGTACCATTTGCATAGTCACATTGTCTGTGCTTGATGCCCTTCATAGATATCCTCAGCCCACCACCCGCCCTCCCCAGGGTCATATAGCCTACTGTAGACATCTGCAGACAGTTCAGTGATAATATACAGTGCAACATATAAACATCCTCTCCTCCCTTTTCTGCGACACAGGAAAGTCATCAGGAAAACTGACGCACCATCAACCTTGTATGCCCTGCTACAGCTGTGGGCTACATAACATATATACTGTATATACATACTATCTATGTGGCATGTGGTGTATTTATGTTCCTCAGATTGATCAGGCCCAGATCTGACCTGAACACAAATTAATTTTACCTTGAATAAACACACACGTGACTTAAGTCAGCAGAGTCATAAAGCTGAATCAGAGTCATATCCCTGCTGTTGTCCTCGGGTCAAAAATTATCCGTTTCTGAGTTTAACAGCAGTGAAAACATCCTAAATACATTCTTTTCTGCATGAAATTTGATTACTTCTCCTGGAGTGATCTTACAATTAGAAAAAGTGAAACATTTACCTTTTTAAAAAAAAATATTTTTATAAAAGCTGTACACCATCAGGGTACAAAGATTGTCTTCAGGTCATTTTTGAGCCAGCAGTTATTAAATCAATTACAGACTAATTGAAGTATTTATACGTTATTTGTAATAACTATGAAACACTCTTTTTCTTGAAATAAAGTTTTCTAATGAAGGTGCTATAAAGGTGTTATAAAGGTGCTTCAGTACCAGTCCACTTATGATGTGTTTTGCAGTAAAGACGAGTGGTGTATGCTGAATAAATCAGGTCTCCTGGACTGTGAGGTAGGAAAACACAGTTATTCCCCAACTTGTTGATACGTGACAGGTTGTTTCTTCATGCAAAATAGATTTTGGGCTATAAATTAAATGAAGAGGCGTTATAGGAGGGACAGTGAGAGTGGGTCATTTTTTATACAGAATATGAAGATAACACAAGGGATATAGTTGAATCAGAATCATATAGCCCCCTCTATTTCATGGATATTTCCTCTGCTGCTTTTTCTGTTGAGCAGTCATCGACATCATACTGTACATATTCCTTCTACCCACACTCTATATCTCCCATCCATTCCTCCTCTATTGGAATGCCTGCCATCCTCTCCTCCCTCTTCTGTGAAAGCACCATGAATATTGACACAACAACCCTAACTTTTCCCCATGACAGGGGTTTCAATATGCGAATAAATTTCCCCATGCATCTCTTGTCTGAAGAATAACCCTAACCCCCAAATGATAGGCTACACACACACACACACACAACACAGTCACGCCCCACCCAGGGTGCCTGTGGAGTTCTGGGCCGTGGGGCAATTAGCAGTAATGGCAGGAAGCTCGTTAGTGTTATCTGCTGCCATGGCGGCCTCAACTGGCACCCAGAGACCCTGGACCAGTCACGTAGAGAGGGGAGAGGGGAGGGGGGGCAGAGCCCGGGGCAAATGCCCTAATCCACATTATTCACCTGGGCGCCATCTTAAATTAGAAATGAGTCTAGGGTGGGGAAACCGGGAGGTGCTCCTGAGTACCTACTGTATATACTTACATGTTGTGTCTGTTGAGAATAAAAGTAATAAAAGTAAAATTACCATTTAACATCAAAATTTACAAAAATAACAGATCAATAAATTCTTTAATTATAATATCACATCGTTTGAGATTAAATAGTTTTGGTGCCAATGTTTCCTTGCTTGATTTTGAATCAAAGTCAATAAGCAAACCATTATTTCAAAAAGACTGGTTAAAAACAGGTAGTAATGGGTTTTGGAATCGCAATAATGGATTCTTCTTTTTCTTTGGATTGTTTTGGTTCTTGAAGTGACACAGTAAGATGAGAGATTCTACACAAATAATTTTCGGATACTTTCAGTAGTTCATGCAATTTGTAACCACAAAAAGGCTTCAAATTAATTTGCACAAACAATTCCTCAAGTTTACTCTTTGTTGATTTATGTATTTTTGGTAACAAAAATTGCATAATGCATAGTCATTTAGCTTATGAAATGAGGCCCTTGGCTACAGTTACGATATCTCTCTATTCTTTCAACAGCACGCCTCTCTTCCTGTACGCATAACGCTACGCCCAACCACAAGGCTAGGGCGACTGCTTAGGGCGTGTGTGTGTGTGTTTTGGCGGGGGGGGGGGGTGACGGTGTGTGTGTAGCAGTGGAGGGCGTAAGAGGCTGTCGTCAGGGAGGACTAAAAAAAGACTAAATAAAATAAACAGCAGAAATCCCTGAATGAGGCTCAGACTCAACATCAGTCACGTAGGTATCCATCATGCAACAAACGCAAACTCAGCAGGAAACAGACAGGCAGACACACAAAGCACTTTTAACAAATTATTTATCACAAAGTACTTTACAAAACAACAAGGATGCACACAAACACAATTAAAACACAATTAAAACTAGAGAGATATTTTCCCACAAAGACTGTTGGGAATATCACATCACACTAAAATTTGATATCCATTTCTCCAGAGTAATGAAGACCATTTTTATGCCTCCTGTCACCCACCTTTGGGTGCCAAAATATATGAGGTATTGCTAGGATTGTACTTGAAACACAGTATCAGTTTGGAGGAAAAAAAGAATGATATTTTTTGCTGCAGATTAAAACTAGTATTTGCATGCCCAAAGCTGTCTCCCTGTTCTTACATTATATTCCCAAATCCTCCAGTCAAGTCAGCCTATACAGAAGTTTTTGTTGTTGTTGTTTTTGTTCATTTCAGGCATTTTTCTTCTGTAAAATTACAAGCAGCCTATTTCAGAGCTTCTGTAATAATATTTGCTGAAATAGTAAAGAATGTGTGTGTGTGTGTGTGTGTGAGAGAGAGAAAGGGAGAGAGAGAGAGAGAGAGAGAGAGAGAGAGAGAATGTGTTTTTCTATGAAATCCCCTCGCAATTACTTCATTACTCCCCCAGGCAGTTGCTATAAATAAAAATGTGTCTCAGTCAACTCAAGAGGTTAATTAAGATAAGATCCAATTAAAAAAAACTGAGGCATTTAGCTGGAACGCTTATCTAGTGTGGCTTACAATCAGGCAGCATGGTGGTCTGGTGGTTACAGAGGTTACAGATGTTTCCCAAAAGGACTGAATTTAGACAATTGAAGTGCCTTAAACATCCAACCAAACTCCACAAAAACCAAACAGTTTCATTATTAAATCATGGTAATGTGGGCAATACAAAACAAAATGGATCTCATTTTCAATCTCATTCAGTTTGTTTGTGATACAGGACATTCACTATTGAAACCACATAATGTCATCATTCACCAAGCTGCCAATCATATCCCAACCTCATCCCAAACTGGACTCTGCCTTGTGTTTGATACCTCTAGCATTTTGACTAGTCATAATGTAAAAAAATATATCTTAAATTAGCATTTTGACTAGTCATAATGTAATTAGAGATATCTTAAAGGATTAGTCACCGTCAACAAATCCTATGAAAATAACAAAATCAAGTCTCGTCCATGTAACCGGTGCCCAATGAAGCCATGTCCCAGCAACTCCATTGTATTAAAAAAATGATTAAAAACACGTCAGAGAGCCATGCCATTTCTCTGGCAGCATATTTCATCATCACGATGCACCGGGCCAGCCGACTTTTTCCTCAAACAACTTAATAAGCCGGCTGTAAACACGTTTTCGATCTCAGGAAAGTAGTTCCGTAGCACCGAAAATAGTCCCCGGTGTAATGAAGAATTTGTTCCCATTTGAATTTGATTTGGTAATAATTAAAACAGCCTGACTTTTCGTGGTAACAGTTAGCGATTTTTAAAATTGAAACTATGTCTTTGTGAGCTGTATTTCAAGGTTTTTAGCTTACAATTGGAGCCAATGACTTCTGGGTTGACGGCTAAAAACGGTACGTGGGAAGTCAGAAAGTAACGGGAGTAGAGCAAACGCATTGTTGATTTTGTTATTTTCATAGGATTTGTTGACGGTAAGCAATGCAATAAAAAACACCAGCCTTATCCTTTAAATTAGCATTTTGACTAGTCATAATGTAATAAAAAATATCTTAAATTAGCATTCTGACTAGTCATAATGTAATTAGAGATATCTTAAATTAGCATTTCGGTTTGTCATAATGTAATGAGAGATATCTTAAGTGCTAATTTGCAATATCTCATTACATTATGACTAGCCAAAATGCTACTTTAAAATATTTCAGATATCTGTAATGAGAACTAGTGGAACTACCACCACTAGGCCTATACTGCTGCAGCAGCTGTAGTAGCAGCAGCAGCAGCAGCAGCAGCAGCAGTGTTGTTGCTTGCCAGTACTGACTACGACCACCTGGCTTAACGGTACTGCTGCAGCAGCAAGAGCAGCAGCGGCAGCACCCACCCACTTTACCCCTGGTAAAGCTCTTACTGTGGACTTTGACAAGGGCCTACGGCTCAATAAGTTAAGTTAAGTTAAGATAAGATAAGATAAGGTAAGATAAGATAGCATTAATGCCCTTGGGGAAATTCAGGAAAAGTAGCTGGTGAAGCTACTTTTATTAGCTTTTTTTTTTTCTAGTTAATTTTGATAGGTTGGACTCGGTGGCGGGTTTGCGTCTCTTTGTACCAACCACCAGCTCTTCAACGAAATGCCATCGTTAACCGCCATCGCTAATCACCAGACCACTCCTTTAGAGTGGCGAACAACTCAGAGAAATTAGAGAAATTTTGTGGCTGAGTTCAGAAAATCAATAAAACATAATAAATGTATATGAATAGAGTTAAGCTGTCCAAGTAGTCCATTTTGTCCAACAATGTCGGATAGGAAATTATTGCAATATTTGTGTGAAGAATTCCCTGTAAGTCTCCTTTTTCTTTATGAACACTGCATTTAGTGAGCATCATCCAGCTAAGATGCAGAGCACTAATTATATACTGGTGGGGCATGGGGGTCTAAGTAGAGACAGTCAAACCTTTTTTTTTTTTTTTCCTTCATTCTCGCCACCTATCACCTTGCCTCCTTAAAGCCACAACCGGCAATCCAAATGTAAACAAAGGGAAGCCCCACCACCTAAAACTAGGAACTAAAGCTTGTCTTGGGATTGGACAAATGTTATCACTCTCAAATTGAATGACCGAGCTCAAGATAGAAGGAATGGCAGTTAGCTAAATAGCTAAATCTGAGTTTCAGATTACTTTGAACCTGTAAAAGGTTTACGTTTACGTGTATTGTTTGTGCGTACCGAGAGGTGGGGGGCCGAATAGGATATGTGTGCCCAGGGGCCCTGTGGTTGGTTAATCTGGCCCTGCCAAAACTGCAGACTATAAAGTAAGTCAGCATTTGTGAATTCTATACTTCCAAGTGACCACACTTTAATGCTAAGAACTAGAGAAAATGTAAAATTTTATCCACACAGCCAACAAGGTGGAAATGATTAGAGTGAAAATGTTTTCTATCAGCAATAACTGAGTTGCCTGCTGTGACTCTTAGAGAAAATTACATAAACCTTCATTCATAAATTCTTGTTATTGCTTTGTTTTCCCCGTTTCTCCCGAAAAAGTTAATTCAAAGACAATTGACTGAAAACACAAACCATAGACATCCAGGCAGCCAGTTGTAATGATGTGTGCTAAATGAGAGGCTGCATGTGTTTGGATGAAAACATCCTTTACGGAAATTCTGAAAAAATGGCAGCCGCTGGCAAACTGCTCGTAGCCTCCTGCAGTGTTTGTGTGTCCAGTCATTCACTCATGTGATGGCATGCAAAATAAATGGTAAGTCAAATAAACAGGCCCACATTCTGGTAAATGTCTATTGTTTGTATTGCTGTGCGGGCATGGGGTCAAATGACTTCCTCTTCAGTTCAAAATGTCAATGAAAATTGTAACAGCAGATAACAGGTTGGATATGACGACCTCATTACAAACGTTTCTAATTTTGAAGTAAATCCAAATATAGAGTTAAACGTCTTGTATATAGAAGATGGAAATTAATTTCAGTGACCTCTGAATGCAGAGCTACAGTATATACTATAGGAGCAGCTTCCAGGTGCTACAACTCTGCCCTTCCATTAAAAGGGTTTTTGTACTCAACAAATTCAGACTAAATTATCAAAGATCATAGGAATAATGTTATTTCTGTTCTAGGCTGGAGTTTCACCTTAGGTCCAAACTCAGTATCTCAGGTCCAAGCTCAGTAAACTCAGCATGTTCTTGTCATGTAGTATTGATAGTAGTAGTCCTATAGTTTAAGAAATGCTTCTCTAAAGCATTCCTATGGAGAAAAGTAATTTAAGTTGCTCCTCCTTTTGCCCTTCTGTCAATCTATCTGTCTTTCAACAAAAAGCGTTCATTAGTCCAAGCACATATGTAAAGATTTGCTTATTTTGTATACAAGCTGATTGCAGGCCAGCCTTCCATCTGCCTTCCTACTATTGTTGTTGCTGATTGTATTTTGAACGTCATGCCCATCTGCAACCAGAGTGGCTTCAGATGGCACTATAGATGATGGACTGATGACGATGGAATGATTGAACTCCCACACTCAGACTATTTAATAATAACTTTACTAACTTTATTTTTAGACAGAAGAGTTGTTTCCCAATTAGCATTTAAGACATAAAAAGATTTGAGGAAATGGCATCCCACATTTGAAATAGCAAGTCTATAAATAGATTTGAAGACGAGATCTTAATGGTAAACTGCTTAAGAGTCTAGATGCTCTCACAGCAGAGGTTTTATTAACGCCTCAGATTTTAAAACTTTATTCCTCAGTGCCTCCATAACTTACCATGATGCATGCAGCATATGCCTCTTTCCAACTAGATCAGTTAACATTTCCCTCAGTTACTGTACTGGAGAAGACATGAAAAATGATGTAATTACAATCGTGAGCTCTTTAGCGCTTAGTTCTCAGACAGTCTCTACCCTTGTTGTTGCTGCGTGTATTTTAACCAGAGTGATGTATCATCTGCAGTGCATCTGCAGCTGGATCTGGCAGAGTGGGTTTAGAAGTTCTCGATGTTCAGATGACAGATCTGATGAGAGACTTAATGATGATGCTCATGGTTGTTTAGACTAGCGAGCCGTTTGATCAGAGACGTGACGCTGGCTGAAAACTCATCTTTTCAAGAAGTAGCCTACCTCACGTCTCCCTCGCCTCTGAAAGACGTCCCCTCTCCACTCGCTCTCCTAACAAAATCCCTTCTATGTCTCACCTTAGCTCTATTTCTGTTCCTAGTACTTCGCTCTTCCATGATCATTCTAGGGTCACAGGAATATTGTCAGAGCACTATTTCCCTGACCTTTGCACTCCTTATTTTTATTTGTTGGACCTTTTCACTCCTTATTTGTAGCTGCAGTTCCTTTTGGCGATCTAAGAATTGAAGCTTATTCTACTGCTGCACTCATTGCAAGTTCGTCTGGATAAGAGCATCAGCTAAATGCAATGTAAAATGATAGAAGCCCCATTTATACAACAGAAAATCGGAATTTTAACTTGTCACATCCCAGACCTAGTCTTCTGTTGTCATGTGAAAACCTTGTAACTCCAATTTTGGTGATTTTCATGTATTTATTTCAGTTGAAGGATGCTTAATGCTTCTCTATGAGTTGAGAAAATTATATGACCTTTGGTCTTGTGAAACCCTTTAAAACCCCCCTGGATAAACTGAAAAATGCATGGTGGTCAAGCTAAATCAAGGCTGTTTTTCTTAGTTCCTGAAAACATTTTGGAGATTCAAGTTTTCACTCAAGAGCAACAATATTCTGTTCATATAGCTGTGAGAACATCACATTTGGATGTTATAAATCAGACCTTTATTGGCTGTGTGAATCCTTCTACAGATGAAGGATTTGATGATGGCATGAAGTATGGCAGTTTAGACAACTGAGCTCTCTAATCTGACAAATCAGTCAAACAGATAAATAGAAAGACGGACAGACAGACAGTTGAGCAGGTAGAGACGACAGGTATCTATCATGTAGTGTATCATTTGTCTTCACTAATGCATTATTAATATTATTAATAATATTAATGCATCCTTTAAGAGCAGGGACGTACAGATAGTTCTTCAGGGGCAGGTGCTCAAATGAAAAAAGGGGCATCTACAGTGTCAAACAGTCTGTGGAATAATCTCTGTGTTTTAGGAGTGCAGCAATGCAGTGTTGTTATCTCCCTTTACTCATCTGTTATATTTGCTTCCATCTCTTGTCTTTCTGTCTCACTGTCCTCTTCTTTCTCCCCCTCATCTCTCTGCATTTCTGTCTGCCTGTGCTAAATATTAAATACAATAAAAAAATTATACTGTATATATATATCTTAATGATGAATACTCAATTATCATTATATTTCTATCATAATAGTACAAGCTGAGGACTCTACACAAAATGTAACAATCTTTATTGGATAGATTTTAAGATAAAGTCACTAAATCTATTTTTTTCCTTGCATGATGGAGGTAAGCCAGCTGCCCTGCCACTGACTCCCCAGTTTGCCTCTCACCTGCTGTCTTGAGTCCCTCTATCTCCTTCTGCTTTACTTTCTCTTTCACTTTCGCCCTTCTTGCTTTCGAGGGCGTCTTACCACTCACTATATAATATGTAAAATAAAAAAATAATGTTTACAAACGAGAGAATCTGGGCTAATATTAGCAGCAGCATCAAACTAGCTAGCAGTAGTCAATTTGGTCCAAGTTTCATTTAGCGACACTGATTCATTGACAGCCTACATGCTAAGAAATAATTGCAGGATATGTGATTTTTTGCCAGGTTTAACTAATGACTGCAACTATATTTAAACTAACTGATACCTATCACAGTAGGTCTCCCTGGCTCGTTGTCCTCCTGCTCTGTGATTCTGTTGATAGCGCAGCTCTGTCAGGCGGGGGGAACGTCCACATGTGAGAAGGACAGAGAAAGGGGCAATGCACTGTGCACTGTGCAAACAATTCATTTGTGTTTTGCAGTTGCTCCAATACTTTCGCTCATATCGCTACAATGGATTAACAAATGCCTAAAATAAAATAATAAATTTAGATCGGAAGGGGCATTTTGTTCAGTTAAGGGAAAAGTGGCAGGTGCCCAAGCACCCATAGCCCCCCCCTCTGTACGTGCCTGTTTAAGAGGCCAGAAGGAGGACAGAGACAGGAAGTAGTCCGGGTCACTAACGTTATCAGCTAAAGAAACGTGGAGGTGCAGCTAAACGCTGGAGTGGTCCAGAATAGACTCAACACAGCGAAACACACACATGCACACACATATGGTGTACACACTGCGGTGTTTGTTTATGGGTTGTTTATGTGACAACAATGGCTGGCGTAAACAGAGGTCGTGATGACCTCGGGGCGTCGCCCTTACTGTCCTCTCCATGTATAAATATGTGCTGGTTAAATATAGAGAGCAGCTGTATCGCTGTCACTTTCACATAGATAACAATAGAGAAAGGACAGAAGGGAAATATTCCTTTTGTTTAAAACCCGGTCTGTCACTATTTTAGTAACAGTGATGATGTCACAGATGTGAGCACAACTACGGCACTGGGTGTGAGGTCACTGTACTTGAAACATCCTAACTGTAGTAATAGTACTACACCAATGCCATATCATAGAAGAAACATAGTATTGTCATACCATAGTACTTGTCTTACCATTATCATATCATTTGTTGCACTGAAGCACTGTAGTAGCCTACCATTGTACTTGTAATACTTAAAGTGATATTGAACTTTGGTAGTACCTTGGGTTGTGTCGCTTCCTGGCCATAATATAACCCCAAAATGTTATCTGTTGCTCCGGTAGAGGAGATTGGAGAATTACGTTTTTCCCATGGCGCAGTCGAGGGTATCTGGAGCCAAATTCAGGTCAGGCAGTCAATCATACATCTGTCGCTTTGTGAGATGATGCGCTTCATCAGATGGCCTCTAGGGGGTCAAAAGTCAGTGTATAGAAAATTGCCTGGTGTGCACATCATGTCATGTTTGTCATGTGGAGATGCACAGACAGCAGACCATAGAGATAAAACTGTTTAATCTCTATGCAGCAGACCAGCAGCATTGAAGCCCAACAGAGTCTCTGATTTGAAAACAAAAGTGATTAACATTGCACAATTTGCTCCAAACTGGAGCCCTGCGCGGAATTGTTTTTTTAATCCCGCTCCCGCTGGGTTTCTGACCATTACCGCCCGCTCCTGCAATGTGTGTGTTATTGACCGCCCACTCCCGCCCGCAGCAAAGTTAAAACCGCCCGCTCCTGTGAGATTTGCGGGACCTGCGGGATCCCAATCCCAATGCAGTCCTCTAGTCCCACCTGTCGGTAATAACATAGCGAAATTACGTTCTAGTGACAACTGACAACTGAGAAATGTGTCCATATGTCAGACTTGCCTTGCTTTGCTTTGGTATTGTAATGACCTGCTTTGATTTTCTTTTCAACTGCATTTGTTGACTCCGTCTCCATTCTTCTGGTTAAATCCCGGGACCCGCAGTTTATTTTTTGACCGCCCGCTACCACCCACAGCAACATTAAAACCGCCCGCTCCCGCAAGATATGCATCCCGTGGGACGCGTGGGATCCCAATCGCAATGCAGGGCTCTACTTCAAACTTGCCAGGGATTTGTTGACTGTAACACCTATTCTGCTGCCCTACAAACTTTAACGGTAGGTAATGTTATTATCCTGTGGAATTTAAGTAACGTTTGTGGAATTAGGTAATTTAACCATGCTGCAGTGTTTCAGTTGAACATTGTGTGGCAAAACATGTCTCAAAATCACATTTCTAGCACATAAATGAACATGCATGCATATTTATGAAAACTAGTCATTCTGCTTAATGTTTCATAAACCTTTCAGTTTGAACAAGTGTAACACCAAAATCTGGTCAGAGGTAACTTATGCCAATGGAATGAAGAAAATAATATGTTTACCAATAATTGTAAATAAAAAAAGTGAGACACTCGTTTTTTATATATTGGCAGAATCTGCTTTGTCAAAGTCCTGTCTCCCACCTTTTGTTGCCTATTTATAGACTTACACTTAAAGAGACTTAAACTTAATTTTGTAGAATACTGTTCAGTAAGCCACGCCTGTTTTGTGAAGATAGTGCGTGCCAGGGAAACATGCTCCACAGCGCACACACACACACACACGTGTGGCACCGCTGTTTGTTTTACATCATCCATATTCTCAGCTGGGTGGAGGGTATGCCTCTGGGTACACACACACACACACACACAAACACACACACACACACACACACACACACACACACGTAGGCACACAAACCATCCTGGGGTCACGCCAGCAGACTAAGCGCTGATTATTATCTTTATGTGTAAGCACCAAGTATTTCCTGTATGTTGTTGTTACAGTAATACTATAGAATGACGACATGAAAGCACTGTAGCGGGGTCAGTGGCAGGGTTATCACAGGGGCATCTCTCTGCACTGAGGTTTGGGTTTTTAAATTATTTTCCATTAGAGTTTCTGTCTGTTTTCAACTTTGATTTGAATTAGTCCCTGTCTTGACAGCATTTACAGTAAGTTTAAGTTTTGCTTCCATGTTTATTCATCTATGTGGAAATACTGCATATACTCCACTATACCAGTATCTACTCTCCTCGGAAGTGAGTTGGCACACTGCGTAGTAGACAGGTGCCAGTAGTGAGGATAAAAGAGTGAAACAATGAGAAAAGAGATAATACAAGGTTTTGCCTCCATAAGGACCCCTGTGTTACATTAAACATTACAATTGAAGTATATTACTTGCTACAAAAAAGCTATGTAGCTTTTATCAGCTTATTTTTGTTTACAGATTTCACAGCCTCTTTCAAAATTTTAATAATTTCATTCACACAAATCTAACTGCAACCTCAGCAGCAATTATTATTTAAACAGTGGCACATGAGCAAATCTGCTTTTATTGTTTTCTTATTATTTTTATCTCATATATTCTGTGTTTTTGCCTATTTTGCCAAGCTCATGTTTAAGCTTATCTGTCCCATGGAATTGCAGTAGACGATACAATTTCCAAATCTTCGTTAAGTTTGGAATTTGGCTGCAGATGATTGGTGGGTGCTTTGCTGAGATTTGCTGTGGTTGAGTTTCCAGTTTGAATAGTTACATAAGCCAATGGGCCAAGTTTATCTATGTGCTAAAGATACTTTAGGACACCCACACACACACACACTGTCAGGGAAAAAATGATCCCCTCAGTACCTGGATTAATATGCTGAATCAGAAGTCTCTGTGAATACAAGTCTTTATTCATGCATGCATGGAGAGAAGCACATAAGGTCAGTAGTTCTCTGAAAAGGATTCTCAGAGTTGCAGTTTTATTACAGTGAGACAAACAAGTCTATGGCATCTGTATAACAAATGTTTCTTCCTTTGACGTATTAAAAGCTGCCACTTCCATGGTAGTAAAACACATTATTTTCTGCTAAGTCTGCTAAGATAAGCACTTTGTGCCAGACACCTGCTCGATGGGACGAACAAAGTTCACCGAAAGGTCTCCTTCTCAGGGACTTTCCAATATAAAAAAACACACAGATACATTTCACAGGATATAACAAGTTTAGCAATCACACGTCCCTAAACTATTCATCCTTCATTATGACAATAGGTCATAAGGCACATTTACTTCTAAATGCTACAATCATAATGAAATGCAAAATTTTTCCCACAACACACACACACTCTCACACACACACAGGTTTGTTGCGTTAACACCAAGGGCAGCAGAGTGAGGGTGTGTCTACTGGAGTCACGAGAGTCTGTCTATGTCTCTCTCTACTTCCTGCCTGTCTCGTCCTTGTGTCCCCAGCTGTGTGTTTCCTGTATACTGACTGTATACTGTGTGTGTGCATCTGTGTATTGTGGAAGTGTGTGTATCTATCTATACTGTATATATTATCTTTGTGGCTGTGCATTGTTTGTGTAGCTAGTGTGTGTGTGTGTTTAAATTGTTTTTGTGTCTGTGTATTATATATTGTATATAGTGTGTGTAGTATTGTGTATCGTCTATGTATTTGTCATCAGAATTGGAATCAGAATCATTTTAATCACTAAGTACAAGATATGAATGGTACAGAGACGTAAGGACAAGTTACTTAAAGGGTTTCACAGCATGTACTGAGACAACATGACAACCTCACATGATGCAAAAGGACAGTGTGAGACTAGACAGAACATTATACATATAGACACATGCAACTTACCAAGGCAGCTGGGTGGCATAGTGAGCAGGGAGTCCGGCTTTCAAGCGGAGGACCTGGATTCAAGTCGTGTGTCACCATAAAATCACCATGAAGAAGAAATGAAATAAGCTATTGCGATTTTACCTGTTGTAGAAAAAAATATACACTTTATGTTTCTATATAAAAGATGAGCTTTGGTCCCAATGTCTTATATTGAGGTGTGTGGAGTTTTGATAAACAGAAAATCTTCACTTTCCACTATCTCCAAATGCTTTTTCATGCAGATAGTAGACGCACCACTGGCAAACACAGGTTACACAGCACAATTATATTCTTGCCTCTTTCTTCTTTGAAACAAGTAGTAAAATACCACAAATCAAACCTTTTGTTTCACACATTTGTATCGTTTGATTAATTATTTTATTATTAATTATTTCTCTCTTCCTTTCAGCAATATGCAATATTCAAGTTACTGTATGAAGTTAGTGCGCAAAATCTAAAATTGATTTTGTCTGCATCTGTGCACGTGTGTGTGTGTATTATCTAAACCTAGTGTGGTGGTTTGGCACTTAAACAACCTATTGTTCTCAGCATTTTGTTGAAAAACAAAGAGAGGAACACAGAATGGTCAACGCAATGTGTGTGTGTGTGTGTGTGTGTGTGTGTGTGTGTGTGTGTGTGCTAAAAACCTTTTCTCTACAATGTGACAAGAGTCTGGTGAAGAAAACTAACAGACCAAAATTCAAAATGCCAAGGTATACCTTTTAGGAAGATGTTATCTATATCATTGATAATCAATTGTAATAATTGTTGGTACTATTTTTACTAGTCTCTGAGCTGATGTATTTCATGATAAAAATCCTTAATCTTTAACAAAAGTTCACAGTATCCCTCCATGTTGGTTTCTCTCTCAGAGGCTATTGCCAAAAGATAATAATAGATGCCAATATTACAAAGGGGGATGAGGCAGAGAACAACAAGGGAGCTGATGAATAACGAGAGGAGAAAATAGAAAGAGAATAGTGAGAGAGGAGGAGAGGTGGAAGGAAAATGTTATAAGGAGTCAGACAAAAATGGAGGCTGAGGGCAGAAGGAGAGGACTATGTGAGATGGAGAAAGAGGGTGTGAGCCACAGGCCCAGTTAGTCCCAGTCAGGACTGTCAGGCTGGACCCGTCAGTGTGTGCCCACCCTCGTTAATGGCCCTCGTTAACGGCCCTCGTTATGAGCACACTCCGTTCTAATGGGCCATAATGAGACCTCCTGATCATCAACCTGATAGGTGGCCTCCACGGACTCTCTGGCCTTTGATTGGCTGGTCGGACGGCGGTGTGGAGCCACTGATAGGCTATCAAGGGTGAGGTGGGAGGGGCAGGCTGGCGGTTGGCCAATAGAAGTGATAGGACCCAGAGGAGGGAGGCTTGACTGGCACTGGGCACCAGCACTGCGGAGATGAAAGGGTAGCGACGTAAGGGGTGTGTGTGGGAGTATGTGCACCCTGGATTACGGCTCCTTTCTTTTATGATTTATGATTTTATTTGATGCAACGTTTCGACCAAACCTTTGCCTGATGAAACATTACAAGGTCCAATCCAGTGTGCAGATATTCCTTTTTGAACCACTTACCTAGCTTTAATATAAGTTGGATGTGCACACTTCAACTACCCCTTTTGTGTGTGTGTGTGTGTGTGTGTGTGTCTGTGTGTCTGTGTGCGTGTGTGTGTGCGCGCATGTGTAACCTTGACGCTGACAGTAAACAGCTCAGTGGATCCAGGATGTTCACCATCAAAGCCTTGAGTTCCAGTAAGATCGGAGTCTTTTGAGAGATGACTGCCTGATTAGACCAAACTACTGGCTACAGTGTGTGTGTGTGTGTGTGTGTGTGTGTGTGTGTGTGTGTGTGTGTGTGTGTGTGTGCACGTGTGTCATCCGTTATCTCATCCGTCTCTGGAGCCCAGTGAAGTTGAGATCATGATCTGTTCCACCATTTTAAACTTTTAAGATCAGGCTTTTCATCTGGTAGAGGATAAGAAGGGAGAGAAGAAAAGCAAAAAGAGAAGAGAAGAAAAGACTGACGATGAGAAAAGAGAAAAGTGAAAGAGATAGAATAGAGAACAAGTTGGAAATAAAACTAAAATAGTTAAAACAATTATTATGTTAACCATTTCCACTTTTACACAGTTGTCACACATCTCTCCTCTGTCGAATGACCGTGAAATGGTTAAGTATTAATAACTTTACCATGCTAATTGGTATCATGAGACAATGGCAGTAAAGCCAACCAGTTAGCTGGGCAGAACTAGCGCCCAGAAGGCCCATGTGGATCTACTGCAGTGCTGGACAGATATCATCTGTTGGTATGATGCATGTGTCCATCAACATGATTCACTGTATGGCTGCACCAGTCAAGCCCATTTCAAGGTGTAATGAGTAAGATTTTTCTGTCCCACAGCACAAGATGACCATAACATTTCTGCATAGGGTTGTTGATCAATCCCAGTGAATCTGCAATTAATTCACCAGGCACTGAGATTTCAGTTTTTCAGAACTCACTTTTCAACCCATATTCATTTTTAGAACAAAAATTACCTCCGTCCACCTGGCACACACACACACACACACACACACACACACACACACACACACACACACACACACACACCCCACTACGACACCTACTGGCATTTTCAACTGCTTAATGATGCTTAATAACAAAGCAGTACTATTATGACCGCATTTTTCATGGTGATGTGTTACCTTTTCACTAGATGTTTCTGTTGGATCTCTGCTCTAATTGGCTAGCTTTATCATCTCTATTGTGACACTTTATTAACTATGTCAATTATATGCCCACCATAAGCTGAGACATGTCGATGTTGCTACAGTTCCTACTAGTTGCTGGTCAAGTTCAATCAAAGTTTGACTGTTGGTGCAAATACTAAAGTTAGTTATTGAATTATATGAATGATAGAATTCATCCTAGATCTGATGTTGACTTCAGCCCCCTACAGGCTATACTTTTTCTACAAATGTGCATTGTGGAATGTGTTGATTTTTGTAATTTGGTGATTTGTGTGTGTGTGTGTGTGTGTGTGTGTGTGTGTGTTTAAAAAGAATGTGACCCTTTTAAATGAGAGAGGAAAAAATGATGAAGTGATAAAAATATCTCCCCCATCTCTTCTTCCCCTGGGGGGGCTGCCTCGCCTCCTTTCATCCGGTAGCCTGGATGGAGAGAGAGGGAAGAGGCTGGAGAGAGGGTGGAGGCAGAGAGAGAGAGAGAGAGAGAGAGAAGGAAAAGGGGAGGGAACACATTTTGCTATCCATCGCCTCCCTCCTCTCTTCATGAATGACCAGCGGACTGTTATGACTCTGCTGGGGTAAAGGGAGGAGAGGAGGAGGGGTGAGAGAGAGAGATGCTGGGGGAGATTGTGTGGTGGCTGTCTGTCTATTTTGCTCTCTCTCGCTCTCTCTCTCTCTCTCTCTCTCTCTCTCTCTCTCTCTCTCTACCATCCCCTCTCCTCTCCTGTCTGGCCCCTATATAACCTCTGCCACACCTCTCCCTGTCACAGTTATGATAGGTGAATTGGCATTGACAGGTGTGTGTGTGTGTGTATGTATGTGTTACTGTGTGATGTGACGTTTCTCGCCTGCAGCAAATTGGTTCAATTTACAAAACAGGACTTTTTAAAATTAGCTTTTCAGGATCCTGTTCCGGTGTGCTGACCGAAAAACTAAAATATTAAGACCCACCACACACACTGTGGAGTTGTGAATTTAAGTAACACAGGATTGGCAACCAGCAGATTATGGACCAATCAGCTTTCATCCTGAGAATGGCATTGCTGCTACTGATGCTGGTGTACAGCACAGGTAAGCTCTTTCAGTGATACTTGGATTTTAGCAGCAAGGACAATTTATAATAGTAGTATGATCTGATATACACCGAATAGCTGATTAGTAAGCTTATGTTGGTTTTTTGAAAGTGTACGCATTGGATTTCTTCAGGAAAGAAACAAAACAAAAAAAGTCTGATATTTAACTCTTTGTGGGCCAGATCTGATGTTTTCATGTCTGTCTAATAAGGAAAAAAGCAAATTTCCCTCCGTTTCTGGCTGTTAAAATGATGTAAACGTTAAATAGATAAAATCTGCACTGCAAACAATTAAAATATTTTCTGCCAGGGGAATTGCAGCCATAGAAATGATGCTGATGTATTCATTATAGTTGTTTGGCTAACAAAGCTATAGATGGTCTAGATTTATACAGACTCTTTTAGGATGATATAATTACTCATTGTGAACACACTTAAATTTATAATTTATTTAAACAATGAGTTGTACACTGTATAATTCAACCCCAGACAAGAGAAAAGTGATAGAACAGTACAAAACATCAACATCGTCATTACTGTGCATCATCAAACAACCGCTCAAAAAACAATTCACATTGTTGCAATCTGTTGCATCATCAAGTTGTATAAATGTATATATATTATATATATTTATAGAATATTCTAGAGCTTCTCCATAGAGCATAAATTGGAAACACCGGTAAAGGTGACTGTAAGAGAGAGAAATCAGTGAGATTTTCTGGGTAGAAAGGTGTATATTTGTATATTGCAGAACACCACTATAGAATAAAGCTCAGTTGGGTAGAAAATTTCAAACAAACATTCAATGGGTTCCCAAAACTAGTCTCCCATTTATGGAAGAGGATTAGGACCACATGTGAAAAATGTATTTGAGTTCTGAGTTTAAAGTCAGAATTCTGAGATTAAAATCAGATTTACTCTCAGAATTCTGACTCTGGATCTGCTGATAAGCTTACTGAAATACTGACCCAAAAAAATGGTATAGATTTGCTTCCCATTCATTTATACTGTAAAAATTCAGTCAAAGTATATAGTATTTGGTGGACAAGATGCTGTCAAGAGCCCTTTCAGTAAATGGTTGATATTTTTAAATTTTAAATTTAACCCCATGTTAGATCTAATATTTTAACCAGGACATGTAACCTAAACCAGCTCATGATGTTGCATGTCATCTCCTCTCTCTTTTTTCTGTCGTATTTCAGTCTCCACTCTTATAAAGATAAAAAATATATACAAATGGAGAAGAAAAGGAGAGATGGAGAGAGGTGGTTTCTTAAACTCTGGGTCAGGATCCAAAATTAGTCTCAGGTCTCAAGTCTCAAATACCAGCATAATTTAATGAGTCTGGGTCCCATGGTGCCAAACTCCATTTACTCACTTTGGGTCTGCTCGTGCTCTGATGGCCGCATGCAGACAGGACGTCCCCAGCAGGCTGTCTGGGCATGACCTCAAATCCTGCAGCCAACTATTGCTTCCTGTATTGGAGTTAATGGCTTTCTATTGCCTCATTCCATTCTTCCTCTCCTCTCTTCTCTTCTCCTCTCTTCTCTTCTCTTCTCCTCTCCTCTCCTCTCCTCTCCTCTCCTCTCCTCTCCTCTCCTCTCCTCTCCTAGATGCTAAGATGGAGATCATTAGCAGTAAGCTAGATGTGTTGGTGGGAGAAAGCCACCTTCTGTTGTGTAAAGGTGAGTTTCCCCTCTTCCACTTCAAAGTGTTTCCCTCAGGTTGATGTGAGCAAAATGGGAATTGGCTTGATATACTCCATTTTCCCACCTCTGTCCTGCTGTCTTCAGCCCTCGCCATCCCTCTCTTGTTATTGATAACAAAGTCTCTTGTTTATTCATTATGCTTTTTGATGGATTTTGATATTGGAAATATTTATTGATATTTGCCCTAGCCGGTGCAGAGGGAGAAATTACATGGCAGAAGGATGGGGACGACATCAGTGATGAAGAAAACGTGTCCAAGGTGGACGAGAGCTCCTCTAAATTCCTCATTAAGAACGCCAAGATGGAGAATGCGGGCAGGTATACCTGTCTGTGTGAATTCGATAATGGACACACAGATGAAATTTCGACACAGCTCTATATTTATGGTGAGAAATGGCTGCATACACATACATACTGGAGACACACACACAGACACATGAACAGGCAGACATTCTGACAGACATACATTAACAGGCCAAAAAAAAAATCAAAACGAGAGAACGGAGATAATGCAAAAATACATTTATTTGGGCACCTGAAACACTTTGAGTCCCAGTATTTCAAAAAGCACAAAATATGAGACGGTGTGCTACATGGACACAGCAAGAAATTTCATTCATATTGCAAAAAGATGGTGTGTCCATGTAGATCCTCTACATGTTATGGAGACCTGACAGTGAGCGGTCCAGAATCTGTGAAGGGAAAGAGTTTTCAGTGCTCAGTGTGGCTGCTGAAAGCGCTCAGACTAACAAAAAATGGTCTAACAAAATAGAATAAATAGTGGCCACTCAAACAGTATTGTAGCATGTGAGGATGTCTCATGAACCAAACCTCATTTTGCTGATGATACCAGGTCACTTTATTGCACACGAGGTGAATATCTTAACTCTCTTCTTTCAGAGGGTCCATCGTTTAGCAACAGCGACACCTACCATGAGTTTCTGGAGGGCCAGGAGGGGGTGGTGCCATGCCTGGCGTCCGGCAAGCCGTCGGTGGACGTTCACTGGATTCGGGACCAGCGAGAGCTCCCCTCTTATGGTAGGACCAGCGCCCAGGGCCTGGGGCTCCACTGCGGTACGGAGGGTTTCTCTGGTGCACTGCACAAAATGACACGCCGAGCAAGTGATTTTATCTTTGAAAAGATGTGCTTTTTGTGAACGGCACTGGCAGGCAATTTTGCTGGTTGTAACACATTTCACGCATATTACAAAGATCTAACTTGGTCCATCGGTTTCATTTGCACTTGAAGCAAATGCAATTATTGTGAAAAAAACTTGCAAAGCTACTGCCAGTGCATAAAGTTAATTTGATATCTTGAAATTAGTGTGATAAATTGAAGATAAAATCACTTGATGAGCTTGTAATGTTTGGCAGTGTACTTCTCCACTCGGCTCAGCGCTGGCTAGCTGCCTGACTGAATGGCTGACTGGCTGATTGGCTGACTGCCTATAGCTGGCTGGCTGGCTGAATGGCTGGATGGACGACTAGCTGGCTAGGTGGCTGTTACATACGTGCTGGAAATATCACAGTGAGACAAATAGACATTGACAGACAGGTAGACAGAGACAGACAGGGGAACAGATGGGTGCAGACAGTCACACCCCCCAGTTCAGCCTCTCAGGACAATGCTGTCCTCTCCTCAGGTCAGAAAATTCCCATTTGGCATGAACTCACCATAACTTTCACAGCTCAATGGACAGACTGAGCTCGTCAAGCATAAACAGACCTGGCCAAAAGAATCACTGACAACATTAAATATAGCAATGTAGTCCCATTCACAGAAATGTATATGTAATGTGCTGATCTGACACAGTGGAAGTAGCACACCAATACTTCATTTACATAAAAGTAGAATCCCGGCTGGTAAGAGGCCTCTATTGAAAATTCTACTAAAGAAAAAGAAATGGAGTATCTGCACTTGAGTAACATACAGTAAAAGTACCTTTCCAGTGCAGTGCATTGGTATTTATTCAAGTATTCCCTATTGATTTAAGTATTCCCTATGCAAAACCTAGCAACCACTCGTGTTAGATAAATGAATTGGGTTAAAAACTAGGACATTTCCTTTGAAATGTAGATACATCTTCACCGAAGCCCAGGGGGTTTTGAATGTATGCAGCGGGGTTTTAACAAGGGCTTGTTCAGGCTCAAAGTTCATCATTGGTCCCCCTAAAATTAAGAATAATTTGTGTTTCTCTTGGCTTGACAATATGTTTAATATTCCTGATGGCAAAATTTCAAGTTAGTCATTTAGGTCAGCAAGTAAGGGTAGCAAAGCTCCCAGTCTTTCATAATGGCTGAAAGTAAACCGAAATGAGCATTTTTTCATATTCTGTGGTCAGTATTCATCACTTACAGCCAAATATGTGACAACATTTCTAAGGTCCTGACAGGTCAACAAAACAAACTCAGGGTTGATGTTTTACAAAAAATCTAAAAATACAATATATCTACTGAATGTCTTCAGTAGATATATTTGGTCCCCAATCCATGTGGACCAACAGAAAGAGCTCTGCAGTGCTAGTGCTGCTTCTAGCTCCAGTGCAATCACTGGACGATGGACTTCATGCAGAGAAATGACTTTGTCATTGTCTCTTTCTCTCACTCCATCACTCTCTCTGTGTCTTCATCTTTCTCCATCACTCTGTGTCTCTGTTTCTGCGTCTCTGTGTCTGTTTCTTTGTTTCCTCCTAGAAGGAAATCGTGTACGTCAGTCGGGTGATAACTCACTCCATATTGAAGCGGTGAGGAGAGAGGATGCTGGGACGTACGTGTGTCAGGCCCGGATCAAAGGAAGGCCCATCTCTAAGCAACTCTCCATCTCTGTGGTCGTCAACGGTCAGTACCTGCTTCACAGCACGCTTTATTTACTGACCAGCGGTTAGAAAGACCATTTTATGAATGGAGGGTCACCGGTTGGATCCCTGCCACAGCTGTGTATTCTGTCAAAGCATCCTTGAGCAAGACACTCAGTAATACTTATACACTCATGTAACTATACCTTGTGCTATAGAGGCTGAATGCCTACCTAGTTTCACCGTCCGCTACATATAGTGAAAAATAAATCCTGCAAATTACTTTCAAATCATATATGCTTTAAAACAGGTGTGGCAGTAAATAAAGAATCAGCGATTACTGTAAATATGAATCTTGTCAAACAGATTTTATCACCACACTGAGATAAAAGTCTATAACTTTCTGAGATTGCTGTGACTTGATTTTGTGGAATCGCTAACATGCTAACCTGTGAAAAAGATGGATGAACAGAAGATGAACTAACCTCTAAGAGATGCTGTAAGAGGTTAGATCATCACAATTTCCCCATGGTCAGTGGTACATTGCCCAAGAAACAATTTTCTTTACTTCATCTGGTCTTTAACTCATAATGAAACCACATGATGTTATAAACAAAACAAAATTTTGTTTTATGCAAAATGCAGCTAATTTTACCTAAAATATGAAACTCGCTGCTCCAGCTCCACCTACAGTGCGTCTGAGAGAGGAGGTGAAAAGAGTGATGGCCGGACCAGAAACCAATGTGTCCTTGCTGTGTTTGGTGGACGGCCTTCCTAAACCCAACATCTCCTGGACCATGTAAGACCTGTTCATGGCTAGAGGAATGTCTCTCTAATTATTTTACCGTATGGCAAAATAACTAAAACTTTATTTCAGTTAGTTTTGGAGGCTGTCATTTTAGTTTTGCTCTAGTTTCAGTTTGTTCAGTAAGTTTAGTTTTTATTTTATTTACCTTTTTATTTTATTTCATTTTTTTATGGCTACTTATAATCATTTTACTGTTATAACCCTGGCTCAGGACAATATGCCGGCAGGAGCAGCTGATCTCCACTTAATGTGTTGGAGAAAATAGATCTGATTCATTCTGTGTTGATATTTACACTAGTGCTCCTGACTCACTGCATTACTAATGTAGCATACCATCCTGTCTGTGTGTGTATGTGTGTGTAGATCAGTGGGTGGGGCTGTGTGTGTGTGTGTGTGTGTGTGTGTGTGTGTGTGTGTGTGTTCAAGAGAGAGAGAAAGAAAGAGAGACTTCCTGCTAATTTCCTTATCAGCTTTGTTAATGTTCTGTGGCATCACTCGTCTTCCTTCCCTCTTCCTCTCTCTCTCTCTCTCTCGCTCTCTCTCTCTCTCTCTATCTCTCTCTCTCTCTGTTTCCCTCTTTCTCTCTCCCCTGGCCTCTTCTTCTCTCCATCCCATGCCTTCTAATGTTTTCATTATGTTGTGAGCTCTATAAATATCTGTATAGTGACACACTGTATCCTATTCTGGCTCCATCCTGTTATTATTTTGGATAGAAAATAAATCAACGACTACAAGGTTACTCAAAGCGTATTTTGCTCTGCACACCCTACTCCCAGGCCGGTGAACTTTGACCCCTCACACCATCAGTTCAACTCGGACCGCAGCCAGCTGACCATACACTCCGTTGCCAGGGGCGACTACGGGGAATACGTATGCACAGCCAGGAACAAGATAGGCGAGAGCAGTGCTACCATTATGCTTCATGTCTCTGGTTGGTTCTATTGTATTCTGTGTTCTTCTACAAATGTGTTCCATCTGTGCTACAGTTCGTTCTTACATCCTCAGTGTTCTAAATAATTATAACAGTGATACATTTTATTTGTATACCGCTTTTCAGAACACTCAAACACACTATACATTAGACAACAAAGTGTAACAAGACCTACAAATGGAATCATAAAGCAGAGGGGAAACTAAACATATAAATCTGCTGTACTGTAATGACACTTATGGAAATGTGTTCAGTTAGGTGGGTTTTCCCACAACATCAGTGTTATACTATCATAATATGGAGATGCATTCTAGTTTTATACTGACATTTGGCAAACCAAAATGGGCAATGTAATACATTGCTCTCTGTGTGTGTGTGTGTGTGTGTGTGTTTCAGAGGCCCCAGAGGTGTATGTGAGCATGGAGCAGCAGAGTGTATCAGTGGGAGAGAATGTGTCTGTGACCTGTAACGTCTCTGGCCATCCTCAGCCTGAGTTACACTGGATCAGCAAGCACAACGGACACACACTGGTAAGTGTGTACACATACACACACACACACACACACACACACACACACACACACACAGCTACACATAGCAAAATCGTTCAGCACTATGCCAGTGTTTGTATAAGTCCACATCCATAAGAGTTAATTTAACACTTAGATTGTTCAAACAGCCGCTCCAGAGAGCCATGTCAGCTCTCCAATCAACTCCATATATTTGTCAGTGAAAGATCAGATGAAAATTGAGCACTGATATTTTTTTTTATTTTCTGTACCAGGTAGCCACTTTTAAGTAAAGACAAGCTTCCAGTTGTCCATTGTCCAGTTACCCTGAAGACGGCATAATAGCACTGAGGGAATTTCATGTGGTAGAAATGTTTCAACCTTAGGAATTTGTGCATTTACTATAGCTGTCTTCTTGTATGATATATGTCACTTTATGTGTAGGGACAAAAATATGTGGGCCCCTAATGTGTCTTATGCATTGTTCTGTCTGTGTGTGTGTCAGGACTCTGCATCGGGCCGCGTTCGTGTTGTGGGTGGTGTGTTGATGATTGATAAGGTAGCGCCCTCTGATGGTGGTCTGTTTTCCTGCATGGCCGTCAGTCCCTCTCTAAATGCATCGAGAGACATCGCAATACACAGTAAGAGTTTGTGTGTTTGTGTGTTTGAGTGTAAGTCAGTGAAGGAAAAGCAGCAGCAGTTTCACACAGACACTAAAACTGAGATGTGATGCCTGGGTCTCTGACTTCTCTCCCTCCTGCCTCCTGACACTCAGCTCAGCCCGGTCCGCCTCAGTCCTTGTCAGTCTCTCCTGGATCGACCTCAGTCCTCTTCTCCCTCAACACCCCGCCCATCAGCGGGGGAACACCAATCACAAGCTTCGCCCTGCAGTGGAGGCGGAGTCAAGCGGAACAGTGGAAGGAGACCACAGTCCCGGCATCAGGTGAAAACCTCATAGAGGCAAATAAATTAAAAGGAGTCATGGGGGAAGTTGCGACCTGACTTTCTTGAGAAAATCAGTGAATCAATCAATCAATCAATCAATTAATCAATCAATCAATCAATCAATCAATCAATCAGTCAAAAAGGCTATGTGATAGCTAACCATAAGTCTCAGTGTTAAAAGTGCTGTCTATTTTTGGGCAAAATTTTGACGTTTATTTTGAGTTTTAGCAGGATGAAGTTTGGAAGAGACTTTTTCTGTCCACATATCTGACCCAGTGTGTATGTGTATGTGCGTGTGTGTGTGTGTGTGTGTGTGTGTGCGTGTGCATGTTTGTAGTTCCCCTGGCTATCACCTCCCTCAAGCCGTACACGTCCTACACAGTGCGTTTGGCTGCCTTGAATGCAGTGGGACTGGGAGAGTTCTCAGACACATACACTGTCCGCACCCAGGGAATACGTAAGTAACACACACACCAACACATTACCAACACACACTATCAACACACAGTATCAATACACACTACCAACACACATTATTAATGCACACTACCAGTAACACACAGCATCCACACCCAGGTAATAAGTCATTCTCCAGCTCATGCTCTCTTGCCTTAGTGTGTGTGAAGAGAAACCCCACTTCTCTTCAATCTTTCTCTTCTTAATAATCTCCTTCTTCACCCTCACCATCTCCTACACATCCTCCTCCCTTCTCTCCCTCCCTTTCCTGTCCTTTCCTCATCCTCCTACTGCCTCTCCTTCTCCCTACTACCTTGTCTCCTCTCTTTCCACTTCCGATGCACCTTACGCTCCTCCTCTTCTTCTATCCCCTCTTCCAGCTATTTCACCTTCCTATACCTTTCCTCTTTCTCCTGCTTTTACTTTTTTCATTTTCTCTCCCCTCCTTTCCTGCTTACTACTCATTCAACAACTTATCCTCTTCGTCCTTCCTCTTCTCCTCTCAGGACAGATTACTTTCTATCATGTTTAGAATGATGAATGGAGAAAGCCTCTTACGATCAGTGCACACCTCCAACACTTGGTGCTGATCTGAAATGTGCATTTAACGTCATTGTCATCTAGCAGAAGCAGTATCTTATGTGTCATCTGTGTGGTTCATTAACTCTTTGTGTTTGCATGGTTATGCAGAGTGAATGTGTGTATATACAATTATAATCAGTACATTTGCACAAATGATACATGCATACATACATACAAACATACATGCATGCATCATTTATGCAAATGCATTATTGATATTGATTATATGTATGTAATGTGCATAATGTGTGTAATCCATCAATATATGTGTCAACATGCTAATATGTGTATGTATGCATGCATGCTGGTATGTATGTGGCATGTATGTATAGCAACTAAGCAAGGCTTTCCTTCTCATCTTCCATTATTCACTAATTTATTCATCTATCATGTGACCATCATCATGGCATTACCATGACATCATCACCTGCTTCCTGATGCTCACTCATGCTGGTGATGACATCATCTAATCCATTGGCATCCCTCCCCAGGAGGTAAAGTACTGGTAGTACTTGGTCAATAAATCCATCTTTATGTATTTAACTTATATTGGGTATTACTATTTATGTTTATTATATGTAAATGCTGGCCATCTGGGTTCCTAGGCTCTACAAACTCTCTTTTTTATATATAACTTTTAAGCATCACAAAGTTTTACAATTTTACCATTTTACAGTCTGTTGACAGTGGAGACTGCTAAATATGTTAAAGTAAATATAGTTAACATCATGATAGGCCAATATAAACATAAAGTAGACCTTTAGATTTAAGGGTTTGGATGGAGTAGACACTTGTGTACCCCACTTGAAAGTTTTTGCCTGCTCAGCTCCAACTGTCTGTGTGTTTATTTCTGTGAAGCCCACAGATATCAAGAACTAGCACAATGCTATTTGATGATGCTCAAGTGATGTTTGTCTACATTTATTAATTATATTGCAATTGCTATTTCTCCTTCTCTCCCTCTGTCTCTGCCCCACCCTTCACCTCCTGCCTGCCACCTCTAGGTGAACCAGACAGTCCTGTGCTATCGTCCAAACAGATAAGAGTAGACAGCAACTCCTTCTCTGTCCCTCTTCAGCAGATTGATGATGGTGGAACTCCTCTACTACACTTCAACATACGATACAAAGAGGTAGGTGATCAACTTCTCTGAAAATGTAGGATTTTCTGCAATGTTCTGGGGACACAAAAAACAAAAAATGAAGATAAAATTGAACACACACACACACACACACACACACACACACAGATGCCCTCCTACTCTCACTCCTTCCCTCTCATGGTCTCCTCCACTCTTGTCAACCAGGATAAAGAGGGGGGTGAGTGGAAGGAGAAGCAGCTGCAGTCCGATGTGTCCTCCGTCTTTCTCTCAGAGCTGTCGTTTGGCTCCGACTATCAACTGGAAGTCATAGCAGTCAATGCTAACGGCTCCTCTAGCCCCGCCATGCTTAACTTCACCATCCCACAGTCTGGTATGTAGCGTGCAGGACCTATCCCAGTCCTCATCCACTCCACACGCCCATACACTGTAGCTGCACCAGGAAATTTGGCTCAGACTCAGACATCAACTGAAATCAGTCAATATAAGTGGTTGCCAATCTGAAGTTTATTCCACCTCAACAATGTCTTATGTACATACAAATCCATCAGGAAATATATATTCCTAGGTATAATGCAGATGTCCCATAGATATTTGCCACATTTTCATTTCAATCATCCAGGAACCATAGGCAAGTCCAGCATAATCTCCCTCTAATATATTCTCCTTCCCTTTCTCTCTCTCCAGTCAAAGTGACCAAACCCGGCATGACCAAAGGGGGCGTGGTTGGCATTGTCATGGTGATCTTCCTGGTGTTGTTGCTAGTGGTAGATGCCACCTGCTGTTATACCAACCGCCGCGGCCTGCTCATGTTCATCGCCGTGAAACTCTTTGGACGGAAAGTTCCAGGCCTCAAAACGCTTGAAGAGGGAGAAGGAACCACTAATGGGTAGGTAGGTGTGTGTCTGAGGGGAAGGGGTTGGGGTGAGGGGTGTATGTGTGTGTGTGTGTGTGTGTGTGTGTGTGTGTGTATATACCAAATACTTTTTTGCCAGGCATGTAATTGAGGGTCAGGGTTGAGGGATAGACTGTTACTCGAAGTATGTAAATCAGCAAATTGTCCTCATAAGTATGGTAATACAAACGTGTGTGTGTCCTGGCTGCAGAGAACTGAAGTTGAAGGGTCTAGCCACTCCGAGAGGCAGTATACAACAGCAGCAACATGCGGGGGTTCAGACACAGACAAAGGAGGGGGGGCAGCACAGAGAGGTCACCTGCGACAAAGCCCCCCTCACCAAATACGAGTAGGTTCATTCACGCCCATATACAGTAAACCTAGTCTTATATTAACTGGAATGGAATAATAAACTGAAATACCCACTCTTAGCCACCCCATTTTCCTCTTGCATCCAAGGCAGGTTTCTCCATAGATGACCCGTCTAATCAAATTTGAGTAGGTGCCCCTCTCCCATATGCAGTACTGTAGGCTATATTAGTAAATCTAGTTAAAAAGTACAATAGAAAAAAACAGTTCCTTCTGCCTTATGTGACTTGTAATAAATAGCATCTTATTGAAACTCTCTCCTAGTAGCCTGGAAAAAATATTTACCATTACTTATGTTAATACATACAGATCAAGGTAATGAAGATTTTAATGTTGAAACAGAAGACACAGCATGTTGTTTTTATAAGCAGAATATTACCAATTTGTGTTGTATACAGAAATCATTTGTCGTATCTCAGTTGGATGTGCAGATAAACTGAGCAGGTGGGGTTTGTTTTTTAGAAAGAGGCAATTATTGAAGACAGGCTTTCATTTCATCTGGCCACAGATGGGAGATGTCACACCAACATGAAAGCAAAGACAAAGATGAAATTAAACAAATGGACACAGAACTACAAATATTTGCGGGGGACACATTAGGCACACATTGGTCTAGGGCTGGATTTGCACAAGCCAAAAAGATCTGATTCTATTCTTTGAACACAAATCCAGCCTTCTCATGGCAGACTAAACAAGGAGAAAGCACTTGGAATCTGATTCCTCCCTGCAGACAGATCAGATCTGTTAGACGTGTTTGCAAGACAGTCTTACTGTGGCCAGCTAGCCAGATTGTCCGACTTGCAAATAAGTTTCTCCTTGTTGACACAGCCATGAGAAGATCAGATCTGTAGCACAGTGTTTTATAAATCTGTATTTTTTTCTTGTGAAACTCCAGTTGGATTTGGCCTACACTAATGTTTTCTGAATTCTGCCTCTGTACAGTCACTATGGTTTCATCTCAGTGACACATTATTATTTTTCCCCTCAGGAAAACTCCACAAAATGGAGACCTGCCCACCACTGATGCATGAGGCCAGCAGCTGGATCTGACATCACCAAGATACAAGAAGTGATCATGCAAAGATAACAAGTGAAGATATCAATCAATCAATCAATCAATCAATCAATCAATCAATCAATCAATCAATCACTCAACCACTGATCCAGAAAAGCCAATGATCTTCCAACCAACTGCAGCAGACAGTGCTTCTGATACAACCTCCAAAGGAAAGGTCAAACACTACTGACATAGGAAACTGATTGATATTGTCAACATGTGTTAAACTGGTAAGCTATAAGCGTAAAAAAGGAGAGGACAGCGTTGTGTTCAGCCTCTTCTGACAGCACTGTCCTCTCCTCAAGTCTCAAACTTCCAAGCTGTCAGTTGATATGAACTGTAGAGACTACAGACAGGAGGTGATGTCACTTTGTAGTCCTGTCTGCTACGAGTGGGATTAGAAATCAGTTCAGGATAAACCTTATTGACAATTATTTGTCCTTTGTCATTACAGCTTAATTGTATAGAAAAAGACAGCAATATGTTTTTTACAGGGTAATCTTGATGTCGGTTTTTTAACAGGGTAAAGTTATTGGTGTTATAAATTAATCTGCAAAATGCTATATTATCCAAGAGACATATAAATGTTTACCTGCTACATTTTGACTGCAGTAGGCTACACAGGCATAAAATATCCTATTTTTTATAACTCCTAATCTTAACATGGTTATTTAAAAGAAAGAGAGAGAGAAACAAAAAACACTTGGAATGAGATTACTTTCTGTTCAGTCAGCTAATGATCATCATAACTTCTGTCTGGATTTATAATGTTATTTCAATGAAGCTTGTTATTATGTTTTATTATCATTAACAATGCTTCATTAAGGCTGCTTCACTCACTTATGTGAGTTCTAACATCTTATTTATTGAAATTAAAAGACACTGTATTCTGAAATGTTCCAGTGTTATGAACCAGCTAAAGGCCAATTCATCTTAAACTAAACCTAACAGTATGTAACTAACCTGCTTTGATATGTATTGTTACTAAACAATGCACTGTTTGAATGACAGATAGTCATCATGAGAGAATTTAAATTCAATATTTCACTTTGGTAGAGCATTTTCATTTTCAATGCACCAATCTGCATAAGAGTTTATGAATGGTCAGCCACCAATTGACCAGTCTGGGCTTCTGTAATCAAAACCACTCAATTTTATTACAATAACCTTGTCTAAAGTACATGTAATAATACTTGTAAAATATAAACATAGCAAAGTAGATCCAGGTAATATGCTATTTTGTATCTATGGTCATATTATTTCATCAATGAATTTTCAGTTATTGATAGTGAGAGCTGACCTGAAATTCTGAATGCTAGAGGTGAAAACAGAAATGCAGGAGAGCAAATGATGGAGGTTGACTACTCCTGAAAAAAAAAAAAAAAAAAGTGAAAATGTTCTACCAAAATGAAATATCATTGAAGTCTGTTGCAGCAGTTTTTATGCCTAATTGTCTATTAGCTGTTCGGAGACACAGGGTTTGCAGAGTTTGCAAATTACATGACCATATTGATGAAGTATTTTGATTCTGCTGTATTATTATTGTATTGAACACTGTACATGGTTTGTACATACACATATTGTTACATCTTTGAATTTGATAAAAACATAGAGATTGTAGAGATTGTAAGCCTTCTGTCATTTGTGCTCACCAAATGGTTCTGGTTCATCAAATGGTCCATGTTCTTTAATCAAATTTTCCATCATACACAGTGAAATCATTTACACAGTAGAAATTCAGTGTCATGCCTTGATCTGTCATAACCGTCTAAAACAGAAAATCAGATTACATATGGTGGTTTCTATTCAGAGAGACATGGTAGAGCAGATTATGTGCTATAAAGGCTGCATTTACTCTGCTGGTGACTAAAAAGGGACAGCTACTAAATCCAATAATTTCATCATATCAGATAATTTGGTGAGGCTGTTCACAAATAGGTTGCTGTTCCATAGGTTGTGACTGTATTTAGACATACTGATTTGTATAATTGCCCTGACTAACCTACATTCATATTATCATAAACAGCAAGACATAGCCTACTGTAATTGTTGACTGCTGACAGAGGCATGTGGAAAAGCGCTGTAAATTAAAATAAATATGTGGATTCTTCAGGTAGGTTTACTGAACACATTGCTTATCTTAACTAAGGGAAACAGTATTTTGCAATACTCATGCCATTGCTATATTAAGTCTTAATCTGTTGCAATAACTTGACACTAAATGTCCTCGTGACACTATTGTGTACTGAAATGTTGAAAGCTTTGTTTCACTCATTACTGATGCAGAGAGAGAAACAGAAACAGCTCATAAATGCAGCAAGATTTCAGAGTCGGGCTGGTGGGATTGTGAACAATCTGCTGTTAGGACTAAAGCATCTCTGGCTGGCACAAAAGTGAAAACGAGGAGGAGGTGGAGGATCCAGGATGCAGCTGAGAAGACTGAGTCACAGCTGAGTCACAGCATGCTGGTGAGGCCGGTGTGATTAAAGAATGATTGATGAAAGAGTATGATGGCTATATGGCAGTCAAGATTCTGAAGACGTTCAGGGTGTTCAGTTCAGATTTTGTTGTTCACCTGGATACTTACTAACTCAAAAAAATGTTTGCATGAGCTGAAAAGCCAGGACTTCATAGAGGAAAGTGAAGTAATGAAGGTCATAGACTGATGAGATCAATTTACGCAAAGGACAATATTGTTTTTATAAAAACATTTATTTGTTATGAGGGTTGTTAATCAAATGGAGAATGTATTTATGAAAGAATGACTGTCTATAGTTCCAGATCATTAGGCTAATTGGCACTTAGATGTAAGATGACAATTGTATGAAACTTTATTGAAGTTGGGTGATACACAAAAACATACACACCTGACACGAGACAAGAGATATTGGTTTGTATGTCAACTAATCCTGTATACAAGCCTGGACACTCAATGTAGGACAAACATCAAGGAGTAATAATGTTCTAAGCAAAATTTGAGGACGGGCTAGGTCAAAGCTTCAGCCTATGTGAGGAGGTGAGCATGGCTCCTACAGATATTTGTATCCAAGGCCTTATAAGCACTAGTTGGCCATACCTGGATAAAGGGCTAATAGCCTGCCTCTTATTTACTTAAAAAATATTGAGTATTGAAAACTATAGAATGTAGCAATTAGCACAGATATTGTGTATTATTGTTGATAGTAGTAGTAGTAGCAGTAGTAGCAGCAGTAGTAGTAGGAGTAGTAGTAGTATTGGTAGCAGTACAGTCAGTAGTATGTTGGAGTTCCTGTTCTATCCATTCCAGTGCTGTGATGATGACTGGCCCCGCCCACTCCTTGATACGTTCCTGCTGACTTGAGGCACATGATCAAGCTGTTTACACCTGCAATGACAGAACGAGACACACAGCTTTATTCATAACTAGCGGACAGCTGGACAAATCTCTGTCTGAACCAAGAAATAGACGCAACGTTGCCGTGACAGGTTATAGGCTGTGGAAGCTGACTAGGAGTTGGTAAGTTGGCGCGAGCTAGAATGGTTTTCCCTAACCTGTGATGTGAGGACGCTGGCTCTTCCGTAGCAGCAGATGCTAAGTTAGCAAGCTAACGTTACAGTTAGGTTAGCTAGCTTCAGCAGCATCACCACCTAACCAGATTAAATCTACAAATATAGAAACAAAGAGGAAGCGGTTGAATTATGTTGTGCCGCTAGGTGTGTTCGTCACTTGTAACATTATTTTTGCTCATACTTTCGTGTACGTTTAGTTTGTGACAGTAACTTAATGTTAGCCAAAGAAGTTACCTGAGCAGGCAGGCGTAAATTGCCCAACCTGGACTGACATCTGTGAGCTTTACATCCACTCTGTGAAACAAGCTCAGTTTATTGAGAACATCGATGTTTGATAGCTCATGATTTCAGACAGTAATACAATAAGACAATAATATTTGCTTCTGTGTCGTAGAAGGTGAATGACAGATGTTTACTAAGTGCAGTGCTGAACCCACCATCACTTGGCCTGTCTGCAGTCATATTAGCCAGCGTTTGGTACTGAATGCCAGTTTAAATGAGTGGGGAAAGCAATATGAAATTATATTTTTCTAGCTTGTGTTCGGAAACATTGTGTGATATGAGGTTACAAGTGCTAGATATTTGTGAAATATTGTCTGTCTACTCACACTGCAATAAAAATGTTCACAATAAAGAGATGGAGATGGCCAGCTGTGGCACATTTGCTCATCAGTTTTAATGATCACCATTCAGGCAGCCCCTGCCCATCTGTCCCCCAGGAGGGAAGCCCAATCCTCGGCCACAGGCTTCTGGAAGACAGCCACTATGGAGGAGACAGATGTGGAACGTGAGTAATCAACTTTTCTTCTGTAGCCTCTTTTACTGTCTGTAATTGTATGTATGGGTTTCTACCTGCATTTTGTTTCTCCTGTGAAATTTGCTGTTTCCACAATACTTTTTTTGGTGACCCATGCTCTGCTGTGCACTACTGTATTTCTTTATGTCATGCTGTAGTATACTGTAATTCTGCTTTGTATAATTTGTTTGTAGGGCATCTTCACTCGAGTTCCTAATCTGTTTCTGTTCAGAGATTATCCTGGTGCTGCTGGATGTTGATGGTTTTTTTTTCTTTTTCTATTTGGGTCCATTTGCTACAAATGTGTTTTTCTGGTAGTCCCGTTTCTGCTCTTGTTTCTTAAGTCAAGCCGAGTTCATCTTAATTATTCCTTAAAGGGAAATTGTGTTGAACAGTAAAAAGAGTGGAAAACCTTTACTAAAATGTGCTCCTATCCACATCTGCATAACAATCTCAGCAATCAATAATTTGAGAGTGTGGAACGGCAAAAAAACATGCAACATGGAGACAAAAGTACAAAAACACGGCATGGAGAAACACTTCTTAAAAACACATTATCTAAGGCAAATGTGCCAACGCTGCAAGTGCAAGGAGGGTGACTTCATGTGCTCATTGTGTAGTCTTATTATGGCTGCTGCTGGGTTCAAAGAGCTACCAAATACTTGGTGTATATTTTATATTGCAGCAGGACAGGTACATACAGTAGGGTTGCTGTGTTCAATCATTACGTGCTTGATTTTAGCGCACTTTCGCATAGTGCACATTGGCTGGTGTCTGTTATGCTACAAGCGTACTGCACAGGCGTCTCAAATGCTTCTGGTCCTGAATGCTCATACTGACAAAGATACAGATCAGGCACAAAGAGGAAACGCTCTGCACAACCATTTGATGAAAGAGACAGCAGGCCATCTTAACGCAGTAATATCATTCTTGGATTTGATTGAATTTTCACAGTGGACAAACATTAAATGGTTGGTTCAATTGTTTCAACACCTGATTATTTGTAATCTGCAACACTCTCAGTTGGGACAAGCTCGTTGACAAGCCTGGGAGGGAAGAAGCTATTAATTATATCTTTGCTTTTGTTGACGTTGATCTCAAGGTAATTCTGTTTACACAAGGTTGGGATGTGTGTAAATCTCTCTTGAAAAAATGGGATAGTGATGTCCTTTACTAGAGGTGACCCTAACTCTGCTGGACCTCTACAGTGTCTGTTTCAGTCAGCTGTGTATTGAGTCCTGCCTCCAATCTGTATCCTTCTTAGAGTTCACTCTGGGCCTGCTGGATATCGACTGTGCTCTGAATTCTGTTTTGTGTCTACTCATCTCTGTGTGTACACGGTTTCTCTCTAGAGGTGACCTTGGTGATAGTACTTTCTATTTACGTCCACTGCCTATTCATTTTTTTCTTTGTGTCTGTTGTGTTGTGTTTCTACACTAGAGGTGACCCTGGCCCTACTAGATGCAGCCAATGATAAAGACTCAGAGGTCCAGGAGCAGGTCAGGAAGTCCATGTTGACCCTGGGAAAACAACAGTCAGACAGAGTGTTAGCCATGTGTCAGGACTACCTCCTAAAACACCCAAAGGTAAAACCTTCACAATACATCTCTATTATTTCAAACAAATGTCAAAGTGTGTCAGTCCCTACTGAAACATACTGAGGTAACCTGTAACTGCTGCTGTTTCTGTTGCTTTACACTATCAATATTCCTACCACACACTGCTAAGCAGCAGCCAAATAGCTGTGGAAGCCCTTGTAAAAACACCAGATAAGCATGATAACACTACCATTTAACTCTGCCTCTACTGTTGATATAATCTCAGTTAGTGACAGACTCTGGCCATGTGTCAAAACTAGCTCAAAAACACCTCAAAGTTACATAGAGTCCCTAATGGCCTCCATCCTGCATCTGTCCTACATCTATCAGCATATTTTAACACAAAATCCATGCCTCTCAAACATTAATTCATTGCACCTTCTGATGGCTGAAAAGAGAACGACAGTTTATTTTTCCAAGCAATTTTCTTGGGGGGCATAGCAATCGTGCAGCAGGATTGCAGCAAGCAGTTTCTATGATGGATACATCTGTAGCTATAATTAAATATCTGTGTGGCTAATCTGTTAAATCCTGTCACACTTCAAGAGCCTCTCAGTGCTCGTGACACGTGGTGGGTAGGCCTGTGACTGACAGTGTGCAAGACATTACTTTTAGAGGCTTCCCACATGTGCAAGATGTAGATGTTGTGCTGTGTGTTTATGTGCGTCTTTCTGTCTGTGTCGGAGACTGTCTGTCTGACACTCAGTCTGGATGTCTTGGATATCAGTCAAGCAGTTAACCACTCAGTCCTTTTCTCATTTAACCGGCCAGCCATTCTGTTATTCAGTCAGGCAGTAACCATAGGCCTCTAAAAATAGGCCACCTAGAAAACTGAAAAGCGAACACACATGCAACTTGAGGTTCAAAGTAGGGATTAGTATCATCATATTCCTTAATTTCTTTCATTTAGGAGCACATAGAAATGTCACCATAGAGCCCTGACCCAACCAGCCTCTATACAGTATGTGATGCTGCAACATCTTATCGTGTCACCGCCCTTGGCCTTGTGATTATCAGATGATACCATCATTACCCAATAGAATGAGGAAATATCTTGGGGAAACAACTGTGACAAACTCATATCAGCAAACACACACACAGTCTAAATTAACTTTTGATGCAGAAATCAGTGAATATACAAGATGTCGTTTAATTCCAAATTACCAATAACAACTGGCTCAATGGCTACAATTAGTCCACTAGAACCAAAATGGAGAAGGTTGCGGAAACAAAACTCAGTCTCAATATTACTCCCTACCAACAATACTACTTCTGGTGAAAAGTGTAGTCATCATATTGTGATCATATTGTATTTTTACAATAAAATTTTGTCTCCAACGTCATTCCTATCTCTCTCCTCTTGTCTTCACTCGTCTTTTCTCCTCTCGTCTCTCCTCCTCTTCTCTAGCTGGTAGTGAGCCACAGAGTGGTGATTCTCCAGACCATCGAGCTGATCGTCAGCAGCAGGATAGAAGACATCAGCTGCCCCAGGATAAAGAGCATCATCTCTCTGGCCTCAGATGAAATGACACGATCTAAGGTATGTCAAGTTCATGTTTTGATTGTGAAGATCGGTTGATGAGTGAGTTAGTTTTGGACAAGATGACACATTCCAAGCTGCCTGTATTTGTGAAAATGACTAAGTATCAGCTAAATTCTTAGTAGGGGTGGGAATCTCCAGAAAGCTCCCAATACAGTGTATCATAATGCAAATGCATTACATAAAGTACAAAAGAGCATACATTAAGTATTGGAAATAGATACCACTCAGTATTTCTTCCACATGACTACAGTAATATGCTGAAATAATATCCACTAAGACAATAAAATGTTAAACTCAATTAACTTTAAGAATAAAAAAAGCCATGGATCCATTACGAGATGAAAGTCAATGCCTTTCAGACTTTCAAGCAATCTTTCAGAGAGTTTTCCTTTTCTCAAGATTATCATTTAACATTATTATGAAATTTTTCATTAAAAGAATGTGAATAAAAGTCAAATATTGAGTGTCTGTGTATTAATATTATATGGCAGGGGAAAGATTAGCATTTGTATACTGTATCAAACCCCTAATTAATATTTGGTTCAGATAAATAATTAGAAGCACAGTATGAAGTCTTAATTATGCTAATCTGTGTTTGTTGCTAAAGATTGAACATGCTGTGAACTTTGATGTCATGCACAAGTATTGGGCTGGCTGCTGTTATACCTCTGTCATCCTCATAGAGCAACAGAACAGACCTCAGAAAATCTGATGAATATCTGATGTTTACTGTGTGTTGCTCTTTACTCAGTAGAGGAAACATCCATTTTAACTGTCATCTCTGTCTCCCTGGTTCATTCAGGAAGTAGTCCCTGATTGGCAGCAGGCCGCCAGTAATATCTTGGTTGCTGTGGGTAACAAGCACATCAATGACATCATGGAGGAGATTCTGAGCAAGTTTCAGCCAGGGGTCCTGCCTCACTTCTTTGTGGTCCAGACACTAGCCAACCTCTCTGATTCCAATGGTAGGAAAACATTTGCACACGCATACAAGGTCCAGACTTTCCAGCCTTGCTGAGTCCAATAGGAAAACCACACATACACATGCATGCACATTGTATTTGAGTTCAAAACCTTTGGCTTATAAGGCCAGTATACACAGTTGACATGTTGAAGAAGTCCAAAAAACTGCATTTGCAGGCCAAGGGGTCTGCACAATACCAGATACCTTGTTCAGGAGGCTGTCTGAAACACCCTTCCCTCTGATAAAAGAATGAATGGCAGCCTCTTGTGATTTGGAAAGTGCAATCAATAGTGCAATTTACATTGATTGTGCAACCCTAACTTATACATTAGTTATACCTCCTTGTTAAACAGTGTTGTTGAATACTCAATTCTGATTGGCTACTGTTTGCATTCTGAGGTCTGTTGTTTCTGAATGTTTCTGAATAACAGACCGCTATTTCACATCTAATCATACCATTCTGCAGTCAAGAAGTCCAGTTGGTTTTGTTGTATTTTTAATCAAATTAACTCGCGACACATTGCGCCAAAAATACATTACTCCTTGGTTGCTGCATACAAACACTCGGCTAACACTCTGCTTCGTGCCAGTATAATTTGGTAGTGTGTATTTCCCCTTCTGTTACGGGATGTATTATGTAATAAGGTGCCATTAACAAGGTTTCCTCCTCCTTGTTCTCCAGTCTATGGTATGGTACCCTTCCTGAATGCCGTTCTAGGCACCATGCTGCCCATGCTGGGCATGGCCAAACAGGACAACATGAAGTGGGTCTTCTCCTCTGGTAAGAACCTCCCTACACACAGGGCCATTTATGTTTTTCATTTTTGTTTTGTTTATGAGTATATCAGCTATGGGCATTTACACTCAGATTTTTGAAGGGTAGGACTTGTCAATGAAAAATATTTTTTCTTACTGTAACTAAAAATTCAAACAAACAAACATTACACCTTCAAAGTAAATACAACATGCAACTGTTCTCTTACTCTTTCTCTCTTATTGGTTATTCACATTTTCTCCCTTACTATTTTATCACTGCACCATTTTCTACTCTCTTTCTTCTTCTCAAACTGTTTCCCTCTCTTTTTCTCTCTCCTCCCAGCTCTGTGTCATTTCAGCGATAGTATCTTGGAGTACCTGGCCAACCTGGACAAGGCTCCAGATCCCACAGTCAGGAAAGACACATTCTCCAGTGAAATCTATGCAGCCTATGACATACTCTTCAATAGTTGGTTACAAAGCAGGGAGCCTAAGGTAAGGTCGCTATGGGTTGGTATTGTTCCCAAGAATAGTTAATGTTGTAGATAATGATAATCAGAATCAACTTCATTCACAAAGTACAATCAATGTACATGAATTTGTCTTGGTGGTGTTGATGCCGAGACATAATTGAAAACTTTTGTAGTAATACTGCACATACGGAAACATGTGGTATAGCAACTAGACCTCACATGCAGTCCAAATGGGCAGCACAAAATGATATGATAGACAGTGGACTGTACATATCAACATACAAACATCTATTTGGCATTCAATCTTGCGTTCAGGCAGTATGGCATATTTTGTAGTTATAGCTGTATGATGGGTTTCATTGTGCCACTGAGTAGGGCAGCTAAGGTAAGCCTTCTAAAGCTCGTCATTTTGAATTTCAGCAGGTTATTTTTTTCACACCAGGTGCTTATCGCATTGATGGAAAAAGCTGCTTCATTTGTCTGTCAGTTTAAATAAACGGCTTGATAGCCTTTGTAGCATTCCTCACTGAAGCCAAGGATCATGACTAGTTTCAAGCTAAAGCAAGTTATGCCCCCATTCTTACAATAAGGAATGCTACTAATGCTAACAATGCATTGTATGGGAGCTGTCGGAAAAAAGCCTCTACATTTGCTTTTAAATGTAGCAAGTGTCTGGTAAAGGAAATAACCATCACAATTTAAAATGTCAAAGTGCTTAAGTAAATGTTTGTTTAATTTTGCAATACTGAATCAGGCAAATGTATACATTTAGGTTCCTTTCACTGGTGCCATTTTATGTTCTCAAAATGAATGAAACCACATGGTAACTGCTAGCATTTTGAACATTGTTTGGAACTGTTAAAGTCTCATAGAAATCAGACTTTTTCCAGGATCTTCAGAGCATAACAACAATACCAGTTACTGTTTGTGTTTGTAGTGAGGCTATACTTAGCCATGTTAAGAGTCTGACTAACCAGTGTGCCTCCGTGCTGCATTAGGGAAGGCAGGGAACCTATTAGAGCTAATTACCTTTCACTGGACCACTCACAACCAAAGTGAGACTGAAGAGACACTGTTGCCTGCTAATGCTTGCTCATCTGTCGAGAACACACAGTAAATCCACTAAATGGCCATATCATCATGGCGCACAGTAAAATTGTCAGTGTTAATTTAACTCTGAAAGTATTAAAATCAACACTGCCTTTGTTTTACTCCAACCAACATTTGAGAATTTGCTGGGTTTAAAGCACTTGTCTTAGAATGAATGGGAGAATGAAAGGAACGATGCCAGTTATTTCGTTAGAGTAGGGTTAGGGTTAGGAAATGGAAATGGATCCATGCCAAGTTTTACTGTGCATGCTGGGCTTGCATTGTGTTTCTTTACATGGTCAGAAGTCACAGCAGAACACAGTAGATCTAGTGACAGTAGTGATGAAGATGGTTTTGGTGGTGACATACGGCCATATCTTTTTGAATTGGAATATACAAACAGGGATTTGGAGCAGATGGATAGGGTATCTGACATTGCTGAAAACAATTACAGCGCTTGTGCCAGGATGCAAAGTGACAGGCGGTGCAATCACATAAACTATGAATGCTGGAAAATGAAATAAAGTTATGGCATGGTTTTTCTGTGCTGATAGTGTTTATTGTTCACATAAGAGATTCTGAGTGTGACAGAACATTTATTTAGGTAGAAAATTTCATTGCACTTCTATTCTCATCCACTACTCATACTCATTTACTTATACTCCTTCATTTTTCCATTGGGAGGCTATCATACCGTGATGACGCAGCCACCTAGTGGATTTGCAGCACTTTCTCAAAGAATGAGCAGGCGGCAGTTCTTCAATTATGCTGTACTACCTTCTGAATAATATTAACATTTTTAATATGGCTGGTGTTCCCCTCTCTCTCCATACAGATACACACACACACACACACACACAAACACACACACAAGCAAATTGTCACTTGCTCTCCGTCCTAGTTGACATTAACAGTCAGTGAAGCAGTGAGCTCTATGTCACCTAATGACATTTCTCTCTCTCTCTCTCTCTCTCTCTCTCTCTCTCTCTCTCTCTCTCTCTCTCTCTCTGTTCTAGTTGAGGTTAACAGTGGCTGAGGCAGTGGGCTCTATGTGCCATCTGATGGCCAGTGACAAACTGGAGGAGCAGATTCCCAAACTCATCCCCGCTATCCTGTCCCTTTACAAGAAGAACAATGAGCACTACATCATCAGCAAGGTGGGTCACTGTTGGCTGCAGCATCAGCGAGGTACTGTAGCCTGTCATTGAACTCATTTCCCTGAATAATTTTCTCATTGATACAGGTGTCAATCACAACAGTGGCGCTGACAAATTGCCGCATCATACAATTCATTTCACTTTTTCAGATGTTTCAGCAGCTTTTGTGTTTTTTCTCTCTGCCTCCTCTCCAGAGTCTGTGCCAGGTGCTAGATGCTTCGGTCAACATGGGCAGCAGGGTACTGGAGACACAACTGGACAGTCTGCTGATGGCACTGCATCAACAGGTACTCATACAAACCCAAACAAAATAGGTTTTGCACTCTAAAACGGATGCTGAATTTATAAGAGACATAGTGCATCAGTTTATAATTGTTGAGTTTATAAAATGGTTAGCAGACTGACATATGAACAAGGAAAACATCAATAATTATCACCTATTTTTTTGACTTAACAGATTTCTCAACAACATAATGAAAACCCTTAGTCGGATGAAAAAAAATAAATAAAGTGAAGGAATGTTTTGTAGTTTACACTAACTTCATTCTGATAATAGATATAGAAATAATTCATCAGTTGGTTATGTGAGCAAATCCTTTAATACAATCAGTACCAATTTCAGAGTTGTTAAAAAATACACACCACTTCAGTCAATACATTATTCAGGTTTTGTTGTTTATTTTAAGTTAATTTGCTGTTGTGTATTATGAACCGATCAGTGTTATCCATTTTATAGTAATAAATTACTTAAACTTGTGAAAAACTGGTTATTTACATTTTTGCCTGCTGGACTAATGAAAAAGTACTAGGGGCAAGGAGAACCCCGACCTACTGGCCTGACGGGGCAAGTGGAAACAATTCTTATTGTTGATCCCTGTAAAAAGCAGTGGGCATGTCCAGTAACACTGTTTGCAATGCTAGCGTGTTAGCTGTGCCCCACAAGTAGCTGGATCTAACTCGGAACCTAACTTGCTGACAGTTTACGATTGATTCCCAACAGTCGTGTTTTCTCTCAAATTACTGATGTTTCAGTCATAACAACTGTTATCCAGTCCTTGTGAGTCAGTCCTCCCTGGCTTAGTGCCAGAACTGTTGCAAGACAAGACTTGCAAGACAAGAAAAGTCTGCGGCTAAATATTGGGCAGTATGGATCAGCCGTTTGGGTAGATGTGTCATTCCTTGGGACTTGTGATTCTTCATGCTGAGCTTTCTTTTGAGATATCTTAAATGACTTTTAGGGAGTCACCGTAGTCAGATGTTTCCATAACCCTGTGACTCAGCAGCAACCTTGGCTAATGCCTCGACTGTTGCAACACTTTACCACAATGACTTAGTCAATAACAAGTGTGCATGATATGTGTACATGGTAGGATAGCTTAGTGGGTATAGAGACGGAAGTCTGCTACTTTTTGATCCCCGGGACAAGTGGACCAGTAACACTCTCCTGTTGCTCAACAACTGTAGTCGAGGTGCCCTTGAGCAAGGCACCCCCAGTATTGGCCAACAGTAGAGGGCTGTGTTTGTCCTGGGGAACTGCCAGGTGTGAATGTGTGTTTCTATGAATTGTGAAATAGGGTGGTGCTAGAAAAATGTGTGCTCAGCAAAACCCCACCCTGGATAAATAAATAATGAGAAAAAAAAGAAATGAATTGAAAGGAGTCCTATCTATCTATCTATCTATCTATCTATCTATCTATCTATCTATCTATCTATCTATCTATCTATCTATCTATCTATCTATCTATCTATCTATCTATCTATCTATCTATCTATCTATCTATCTATCTATCTATCTATCTATCTATCTATCTATCTATCTATCAGTCTTATTCACTAAGGACAAGTTTAAAAATAGGCTGATAGCAAGGAGTTTTGTACAATATGGACAAATAGATCATGTCTTATAGTAAGCCCATTTGGTTAAATTTGAATGAACTAATCGTTTTCTTTGATCATTATTCTCTTCACATCTGAATAAAATCTCATCTGAACTCACATCATAGCATACAGTAACAGTGTTCCACAACATATCAGTTGACATTGACTGGTGCACACAGCAGTGTCCACAGTGAAACATTTTTCATGATAGCGAGATGTGTCCTGTCCTCTCTCTGTCTCTCCTCAGGTGTGCACCCCTGTTGACTACAGCAACCCTCCAACTGTCAAGAACCACAACGAGGTGCTGCGTTGCTTCAGCTTGCTAGGTACTAAAGCTGTTCAATAGTGTGTGTGTGTGTGTGTGTGTGTGTGTGTGTGTGTGTCTGTGTGTGAGTGTATGCATTTGTATGTGTGAGTGTTTTTGTGTCTGTGTTGGCCTGTGTGTTGGTCTCTGTGTTTGTAATTCAGTGCTGTTGTCAGTCCAGCAGTGGCCTTTCTATCTATTTTAGCTCTATGGAGTCACAAGAACAGCAATAAGATCATCCATTAGTACGCTGCAAACATGGGATAATTATGTTAACTCTGATGGCTGCTTCCCCTCCTCTGTCTCTCCCTCCCCCTCCTTCACCTCTTTTCTCACCTCTTTTCTTTTTCTTTTTGTTCTTATTTTGTTTTGTTCTGTCTTTTCCAATGTAACTTTTCCAATATTTCTTTCCCTCTGCCTCCTCTCCACCCCTCTCCTCCTAGCTAACTCCTTCCCAGACCGGCTGGTTGTATTTGTTCTTCAGAAGCTAGAGAACAGCAACGAGAGGAGCAGGATGGGCTCACTGGCTGTCCTGCGTCACCTCATCAACTCTACTAGTGAGAAAACGCATGCAGAGACACAAGAATGACAAGAGCAATCCTTTACACGTCCCATACACACCTAACTGCTAATCCACACACATGATTTGGCATTAGAAGGACTATTAAAATAACTTGGAGGAATTAGTCAGTCAGTGTGTTTACATGCTCTTAAAATAAAAACAATTGAGTGCCCTGAATTATATCAGAAATATGAATGTATATGTCAACACACTCAGGCTGTCAGATTACTGAATCCTCTTAAGTATCTGTCTCTGTCAATCTCTGTGTTTCTTTCTGTGTGTGTGTGTGTGTGTGTTGCAGCTTCCATGATGGAGAGCAAGAAGCTTTTTATTCTGACCAGCATCAGACAACCAATGGCCGACCACAGCAACAAGGTCTAAACAATGTGCACACACACACATGCAGACACACACATGCACACACACTGGATTTCCCTTGAAGTCAATTGGACGACTCCTTTTGACATTGGCTTTCCTGAAGATGTTTGTTGTCCAGGTGATCACACACTCACACACACACTCACACACTCTGTCTCCCAGGTGAAGAAGCGTGTGGTTCAGGTGATCAGTGCCATGGCTCATCATGGCTACCTGGAGTTGGACGGAGGGGAGTTACTGGTTCGATTCATCGTTCAGCACTGTGCCTTGCCCGACACATATCAGGTACCACTCCGGTGTGTGTGTGTGTGTGTATGTATTGCATATCCTCTGAATATTGTTTTGTTTTATAGTAGAAAATGGAATTTGTTTGGAAATTGTCTAATTGAATTAAATGATGTGAGGTTTCATATGTGTGGCTTGTGTGATTGTTAGTATGATATATTTATGCTGAATATTCCTTTTTATGAATAGAAGCAGAGGAATTGCATTATAATGTAATTTAATGTAACGGCTTCTTCCCTGCATGTATACATATGCTGTGTACTTACTTTGAAGATTTGTTTAATTTTTTTAGGTCTAAGTTAAGCCGACCGAATTGAATGTAAAGCATTTGTACATGTCCTTGTGTTTGTGTGTGTCTCCAGCGTGGCCAGAAGCCAACAGATCCGGAGGAGGTGACTAACGAGGCGTTGAGAAGTATGTGTGACAACACCCTGCACCTCCTGACCACCACTGTTGGACGGCTAGCTGATGTAGGTATCTGTCTGTCTAGCTCTCCATCTGTCAGTCTCTATCTGATCTGTTGATCTGTTGGTGGTTCGCTCAAGTACGTTGCTACGATCATAGAAAATCTGCTAGCCATGGAATATGAAAATTGGATTTTCCAGGCCTTAAATAGTTATAGAAAATATCACATATCTAAAGCGTTTGGAAATGTCAGATTTTTTTTCTCAACTGGTCAAGTGTTTTATCAACAATGTTTAAGTAAAGCTTGACTGCTGGAGGGAAATAATATGCCGAAAATACAAGTCCCATGTGATAGTTTTATTTAGCGCAAAAAACCCCAAACCAAAACAGAACATTCAAATCACTTATTAAAAAAAACAAAAAACATACAAATATTGGTCATGGACATTGTGCTATATGCAATAGAAAAATAGTGGAATTTGGCTTTCTGAAATGTTTATTCATGTCAGCACTGTCTCTCTAAAGTACATTGTTGTATAAGGAGTGCTTCTGTGTCTATGTGTAAAATGTTTTACGTTATGTTTGCTAAGGGTTCAGTTGGTAACGTTAACTAGCAAGCCAAGTCGCCTAACATTACTGTATACTCCATAGAGGAGATTAAGGGAGCTGTTCAACTAGTTGTAAATGTCATCTGAAGAATGTCCATCTAGCTAGGAGGATTTTCATCTCTTTTTGCAGCAGTCTTCATCCACTTGAAACTTGAGTTTTATGACTAATTGGTTAGTAATCAAATGTAAATCAGACAATGGCAGTTGGTGTCCAGTCAGATGGAAATATATAGATGAACATCTCTGAGACTCACCATTATGTATTTTGTCTCCTGTAGGTACTGTGGCCCACACTGCTGTACTACCTGACCCCTCCACAGTTCAACAATGCCACCACTCCTCTGTGTAAGAGCCTGATAGTGCTGGGCAACAAGAAGAAAAATAACCAGGAGGCCAGCTTCAGCATAGACTTCACACAGCAAGGTAGGAGGATGATCATCATCCATTCATACATATATACACAGACATCCATATATCCACATACCCATACAAATATATATACACCATATACTGTATATGTACTGTATATATCAAACACAAAAAAACTTCTGGATTTTACCTGTCCACTCATCATGATTGGGAGATGTGGATTAAGGAGAGTAAATGGTTTGCAGCTGAATTTTCAAGCCTTGGGACAGTTGCTCTGTATTTTCTGTCTTCTGATTCTGTATGATCTATTTAAAGCTAAATATGTCGTCTCTCTCCTCTCCTCCAGTCAATCTGCCATCTCCTCAAACTCTGATGATCAGACTGCTGGTAAGTACAGCCAATTGTATAATGCACCACAGCAGTTTCTTTGATTGATGATTCTGGGCCCAGAATGAGACTTGAAGATATAAACACTGAAAATACCAATTCCCTTTATTTAATAATGTTACTACAATCATGTTTCTTTTGCTGTTAGCTATCAACCAGCTAGTGAACTACTGTAGCTTGACAACAACCAGGCAAACGCAAACCAATAATACTGTACCTGATTGGCTGGCTTTTTGGCTAATGTTAACTTAGCTGCTATCATGAGTAATTGTGAGCATTTAATGTTAAATGTGAGCATTTAATGTTAGTTAATAACATTTCCACATGCTTGCGCTTGCTGACAAAAATAATTTTGTTTTCTCCAATATAATTGCAAGATACAGGGAGATCTAATCTTTTTCTTCTTTGCTCTTCTGTAACCAAAACAGTCTCAGGTTCAGATGTCAAGAACAAGACCTTTTTTCTGCTTCTTCTGTTTGGATATGTCATCATATGTGCAAGAGCCATCAGTAATCTATATCACTTCTAATCCTGTGTGTTTGTGTGTGTCTGTCTACCTGTACATGTGGGTTTGCATTGGTCTGTCCCAGGTGAATGCAGCATTCCCGTTCCACAGCAGAGGTCATGGTGCTCCGTCTCTCTCTCTGCTCAGCGTCCTCAGTCTCAACATTCACCGCAATACAGACATACTCTGGGAGAAAGAGATACCTCCACTGCTGGCGCTACTAGAGGGTATGGAGATATGAAAATAGTCTTTTCTGTGTATGTCATAGATCAGCCAGATGGATATCTTTATTCACTCTAACTGCCTCTACTGCTGTCACTAATGGAGGGTATAGTGATCCAGAGATGACTTGTGGGGTTAACTTGGTAGCATAACTACCAGCCTCTGTTTATTCCCATTCTTTGTTATCTCTGTTTTACTGTCTGTTGTCAGAGGAGACAGTCAAATTTAAAGAAATTCAACATGGCTAACATCATGACAGCCAAGCATTTGTTTGGATGGTAAACTTCGACTGGAGGACAAGTGTGTTACCCGCTAGCATGTTTTCCTGCTTTGCCCCATTCTATATGGATCTATTTTTTTCTTCCATAGTAGTCTGACTGTGTGCTGTTGTTTCCAGAGTCAACAGCCGAGAGTCTGGATAAGAAGCACTGGGACGAGAAGCTGCTGAAGGTGTGATTGATTTTAATTTGTTATGGAGAGATTATGCTATATAGAATCTGTTTTAATTGGCTACTGTGTCAATCTGCCTGTGATTTAATTGGCTGACATGTCTTTCTACCTGTGATACAATTGGCTCCAGCTCCTGTCAAAAACCCTGGTTACCATTGATGATGACAAGTGGGTATGTCAGTTGGCAGCTGAGGCAACACGATACCTCTCCACCTATAACAACGCTTTGGAGGAGAAGGTAAGAACTTTCAAGCACCTTATTTTTCCCACATATCACACCAAAGTATGTGAGTGGACTAGGTTGTCTGCTGCTACCCAACATTCAACGCTAGCACCCATATTGTTGTGCTACAGTCTAGTGGCCTGTCAACAATTATCTAGTCATATTAAATTAATGGACTTCAGGCTACTTGTTTTTTGAGTTGCTTGCAGCTTTAACAAATGCTAAATCATATTCATCAGGTAAACATAAGCTTCCATAGCAAGCCTGACTGAAATCTGGATTTAAGTCTTAAGTTGAAGTCATAATTTTAATGCACATGGGTCCTGGTGTGTCTTACATAACCAGAATTAACAAAGTCAGCAAATGTACATGGATTTTGGCATTCTGCTGAGAGGATGTGAAAACCTACATAACAAACTAGCAATGAATCCTTGTAATTTAAAGTACTATAAGTTGGGAAAGCTGAATGTTAGCGAGCTGAAATATTGTCATCTGCCCACTATTTCTTCCAACTGCAGGTGGTCATGTGTAGCATGACAATGATTCTTGTAATTACTTTGCTGCTGGTATTGGTGTTATGAGGAAATGCAAGCCAAATTCTGTTCAAGGCAATTCAGATCCATTACTGTGGTGAAAGCCTTGAGGGCAGCTGCAACCCAGAATGCAGACAATGTAGAACATAGATGGAGAAAGGCGTTAGGCAGTGAAGTCCCTACATGGTAACTTAATATGTGTTGTTGTTGTGTTTCTATTTTTTCAAACTATCTAGAGTTTCCTGTATCGGTGTATAGGAGTGACTCTCCAACAGTGTTACAACAAGGAGGTGGTGAAAAAACAACTGCAGGAAGTCCTCCTCACAGCTCGACACAATGACACCATCGAGAGAGAGGTACTGTTGAAAGACACATTGATGACATCATATCATAATTCTGTTTGGTGTTCAGGTATTCAAATATCCAGTTAACTTCTCTGACTGATTGGTATGGGTGTTTAGGGTTAGGATCTAACCTTTAGGAGGGTTAGGGTCTAACCTCTGGTCTCTGTCTGCATGTGCGGCCTGCATCAGGGAGTGGCCATGGGCATCGGGCTTTGTGCCAACAGCCACCTAGAGGGAACTCTGGCCAAACTGGATGAGTTCGGCAAGTCAGACGCATTCAAGAAGTCCCCAAGCATCTTCAACCTGCTCAAAGTACAAAGAAGATCTTATTACCCGTATCACATGATTTCCTTTGATCTGCATGTGTTACTGTCAATGTTAATGGAGCTTCTGTTGCCCAAATTGCAGGGCTGATGCTTGCCATATTTGTTTCATAGTAGAAAACCAGTGTTTTCCCTCTGTTGTCATTTGGTTTCTCTCAACATCTGAACATGCAAATGTGAATGAACACTGTTTTGTGATTTGAAATATTTTAGATGTCAATTGGTAATTTGATTTTTGGTGACTATTGACTTATTTTTCGACCTCTACCTTTTGCATTCTCTCGTTCTTTCTCTCCTTCACTGCATTTATTTCTTTCATTTTGTCTGTTTTTTTGTCTTTTCCAGGAGCGCAATGATGTTGAGGTAGAGAAAGTGAAGAGTACACTGATCCTGTGTTATGGCCAGGTGGCTCTGAACGCACCCCCAGAAAAGATTCTGAACCGCATAGACCAAGACATCCTTCGCTGCATCAGTAAACACTTCAATACCAAGGTAACTTAAATATCAATGTAACGTAAATACCAAAGTAACGTTGGAAGGGATCACATAGGAGACTTTGTTGTTTAAGGTGTGAATTCCAGTCAGGGAATTTTACATGAATCCTAGGATGGTAAGATCCACAAGTAGTGGAATTTCTAGACTTGTCAAGGAAATTTGAGAGATGTCCTGTATAGCTGTGTGGGCTCACAGGGCATGATCTGTCTGTCTGGATATAATGATGATGATGATGGGGAGGAGAAAGACTGGTAGCAATATTGGATGTTTATGCTACAGATGATGATTTGATTTAACAAATTCAAACATTTCTTCATCCCTGAAGTGATCAGACTATGTTATGTGCAAGCTGAGGCACAGGGAAATATCTTGTGCTGTAGGTTAACAGGGCAAGTCCAGTTCTACCATCGTGTACATGGATTTTATGCATATTATGTGGAAAAATTTTAAGTATTCATTCAATGTTGTGTAAATGCATGTCATCTGAAATATGTGGAACAGGACCGCTTATGATGCAAAACAAATTCTGGGGAGTCTGACTAATTTTTATTGGACTAGTTTTTTCTTGGAAATGAGCTTAACTGTTCAACTGGCATGTCACTGGTTGCTAGTGGCCTGCTACTTTGACCTCAGGAAGAACTTAGGGTGGACAGTCAGCACAAGACTTCCTCAACTAATGTCACTCCAAGTTGTTGCGCCAAGTTTTTTTTTCCTACTTCCCACTCCAACTCTCCGAATGTCTGTTGGCCAGTTCATGTGAAACAGGGGTAAAATAAAGTCAGCATCCATCCAGCTTGTACTTTGTGTGTCTGTGACAGCGTTCATTACCAAATGAACTGTGTAACATTAGCCTGCTACTGGCTACTTTACAGGGGAAAGAGAGGTTAATCTGTAGCCATAATGACACTTATCACATACGCTGATTACTGAATAACTTGTTTAAACTTAATGTAATAATTGTGAAGACAACCAACGAAGAGACAGCATGGAGAAACATTTATTTAATCTGCGGAACACTAGTTTTCAGTTTGGCTTTCAGATAATGAACAATGCTCATTTTGAGTTTTTCTCTGATTGTTGAATCCTAAAATCCCATTATTTTTTCACATCACATATGTGGACTGACAATCCTATCACCTCTATTTCATACAGGTTCTGGGGATTAAAGTAGAGACTAAGGTACAGGAACGCAAGGGCTATCTCTCTCTGTTTTGCTCTCTGTTTTTTTTTCTTTTTCTTTGTTTTTTCCCCTTACTCTCTTGCTATTTTTCTTACTCTTCTCACAACTATCACTCGTTTATCCTATTTTTTTAGTTCCCTTACTACTTATTTTCTTTCACACACTGATTCCATCTCTCTTTCTCAACTCTCATGCTCTCTCTTTTCTCACTCTTTTTTGTATTTCTCCCTCTTTCCCACTCTGTCTTATGGAGATATACTCACTAAAATCAAGGAAGAGCTTGATAAAATACAGCAACTTCCTACTCACTCTCTAATTGTTACTTGGCAGTATCTTTTTAAAGTAATATTTCACTATGGTAGAGCACCTCGAAATTTGATAGCACATACCTTTGTAAGACCATTGCATTCATGAATGGTCCACCACCAATATTGGCCCCTCTAGGGACCCATAGTCAAAAGTGGACCAACCCAGGTAATATTTCATGTGTTTCCTATATTTTACTGAGTAATTGTGCTGGTTTGCAGTAATTGCAGTAAATTCCTGAATGCTGGTAGTGACCACAGAAGCCAGAGCAGCTCCTGCTAAAGGTGGACATGCTCCTGAAGCCCTGTGGCATTGTAAAGAGTGAAAATGTTCTACCTGAGTGAAATGTAGCTTCAACTTTGACCCATTAATGTGATGTAAAGCCAGGGATACAGCTGGTGTTTCCAGCCCTAACGGCACAAAGCTCTCTGACAATAAAGTCTTTGAATATATTTAATAAGGGAATATTGAAGCAGTTTGGATTATACAAAAAACCCTCAGTGTTTTACTCTGAACATCTAAAGGAAGTTTCGAAACCAACAATGATGCAAAGTATTTGCAAAATGTCTTGAATGATCCACCCCACTGGCAACTTTGTCACCTGCCGTTGACAGGTTCCCTACAGTTGCTCAGTCCTTTGTTTTGTTTTTTTAAAACGGGTAAAAAGGGAAGTGGCTTAAATTTCCCTTACATGTCCCTTGTTATATGATCACATTCTTGGGTCTATATATAAAGCAGTTTCACACCAATGCACCATGACTTTGCAGTTTTAAGATGTCAGCACTTATATAAATCCCACAAGAGTTTGGCAGGACTGTGAGCTGTCACAGGGAATTCATCAAGTTTTTTGTTTTGTTTTTGTTGTTATGACTGTACGCACTAGATCTCACTCTTTACGTAATCCAGTCATCTCTTTATGGTTGATTGCTCTCTCAGGCTTTTGACCAATGAATCACCCTTGGTGTGAAAAGGCTTTTGTAATCTCTTGCTAAATCCTAACAGCACCTTGGTGTCTCTGGGCCGCAATCTGATCTGTCGCTTCTTAGATCAGAGCCTGCAGGTGGTTTACTGTTGAATGATCTCCTTCTCAAATCACACAACTCTGACTTCTCTCCATCCAAAGGCATTGCGGATCAATCTACAAACTCACTGCTGGATTGATTTGATTGATTGATTAATTGATTGATTGATTAATTGAATTTGATATTGCTGGAATGATTTTGTATTGTTTTTGCTTATGCTTAACTGTCTGTAGTTTTGCATCTGCAAAGGGGGCTGTAATGTGCTTGGTTGTCGCAGTACTACTTTGCAATCCTGCTGATTTGGAAAATGCAATTATCCTATTTGCACCATATTTAGCCTACTTGTCCTCTTGACCTGAATCTGTGGATCTGTGCACATCCTTTCTTTTTCTCTCCTGTATGTCTTTGTGTGTCATTTGTCTCTCTGTCTTCCGTCTGCCTGCATTTGTGTGTGTCTCTGTGTGTGTTTCCCTGCTCCAGGACCTGACCATGAAGCTGAGTTTGATCCAGAGTGTTGGGCTCATAGCCAAAGCCATCAGTGAGTGTGTAAAGAGACAAGGCTACGTCTTCTCTCGCAAACAGGAGCTCATTGCTGTTATGCTGGTCAGTAGTATGAAGCCAAATCATGGGTTTTGCTTCAGTTAGTTCACATGGTGAACCTCGCTGCACCTTGTTCCTTTACTTCATTAAACAAAGAATTATATAAACAAACAATTGTGATATGGTACTATCAGTATTTTAACATTGTTATCTAAGAAATTATTGGCTGATTCCTTGTTGTGTCTGGTCAGGATTTTATCAAGGCAGAGCCAGCTGATGCAATGAGGACTCCAGTACGCCATCTAGTGATGACCACCTGTGCCAACCTGATGTATCCTTCACTCAAAACAATTTGATCCTCAGTGCATTCCCAAAGCCTTAGATCTCCAATGTTGCCGTTGATTGATGATGACTATCAGCTGACCCTTTTCCCACATGTAGAAAATGTTTCATGATCATTGGACTAAGGCAGAACTGATAAAAAGCATTGCGGAAATGTCAGAAATGTGTGGGTGTGATGAGGAAATCAAACAGATTCTCTGAATTCCTGAAAAGTTTTGTAGAGTCATGATTTCTGCAGGATACTGACAATATTGAGATGGATATTAGTATCAGCTTGAGATCATGGGTAGCTGAGTAGAGAATAGTACTTAATAGGACACTACTTCCAATTAGCTTGAATGGATTAAAATATGTATCAAAGTTATTTCCTTCAGTATACCTTAAATGACAACCACAGAATTGTAACTAGAAGGCACTTGGTAGAACAGATCTCCACCAATGTTGAATACTTCTCCAACTTGCAAAACTGCAGCCTCCGTTTTTGTTTATAGCTTGTCTTCTGGTTTTGATTTTCTGAGACAATAGCACATGAATATCATGCTGTTTAGCAGCCGACCTGGAAGTCCCAGATGTTGGACCTTCCCACCAGCACAAGAACACAGCATAACAGTTATGGCTAAAAATTAATAATCGTCTAATGGCAGAAATCCCAGATCCGTATCATCACTAAAATCTAATTAACTGATGCTTGGGCCAAGGGCTATATGTCCACAAAATTTCAACAAAATCTGTTAGTTAGCTTTTGAGATAGCTTGATAACAAACAAACAGACTGGACTGAAAACATAACCTCCTTCCAACTTTGTTGCCGAAGGTAATTATGCTGTCATGGACATTGTTTCATGTGTGGACAGTGTCAAACAAATTGTCACACGCCCTCAGTAGAAATCTATAGCATCCATGCATTCCTATACTTGAGGTTCTGTCATTCTGTAGTGTTTTACCCTTGACCTTTAGTGCTTCAGCCCCTTGGACCCTGTGCTGAGTGAGAATGAGAGCTTTGACTTGCTGAAGGTGTGTGTGAACAGTGTGTTCTCTCTGCCAGCCGAGACACACACTCCAGAGAAAACTAAAGAGGAGGAGATACTGGACCCCAAGCAGAGAAAGGTGAAAAAAGAGAGACAGATGCGCACACTTGCCGGTGCTTCTGTACTAACCCCAACCTTAAATACAACCACTAACCAGTTTTAAAGCTTTAACAAGTCATTTTCTGGCAATTGTACTTCACTCGTTGTGGAGTTGTGCATGTCACTAGCAGGGTTCCACCTTGTGTAGAGACACACACAAACCTTTTGCACATGTGCACCTCATGAGACATTCTGTGTGACTTTTTCCTAACATTATCATGTGCTCACACTAAAATGTCCTGGGATATCTGTTCAGGCTTTATACAAGGACACCTTGGCTGCACTGCAGGAACTGCTGAAGAGTGTACTGGCCAGGGATCCCACACCTGACGGCCTGCAGAGTGTCTTCAAGGTGAGGCCTGAGGTTCTAGCCTAACCAGCTCTAGTATTTAGTTATATTTGTATCATTGTATTATTCTCATCTAAATGTATTCTGCTTGTACATTGTAAGTAGCTGGTTGATTAATAATTTGGACATAAATGGTGGCAGTTGTCAGCTGATCAGGGGAAATGCCATAGGTGAACAATATCAACAAACATGAGCTCTTACAAAACTGATAGTTCATCTCAGTGCAATCAATATGTAAATGGCAGCTAAAACTGAAAATATGAAAATAATGAGTTATCCTTTTTCATTGATTTTTGAAGGCAAAAATGTTAGTGTCCGTTGAGCTTCAGTTCTTCTAATGTGGTTCCATCCAAGTATCCTTCCTCTGTATCATCTTATACTGCTGTGTTGTCTAACATGATGTGCGTTCCTGTCTTTTGCAGCACATTGAGTCGTGGTTGAGCTCAGGACTCGACCATGAGAGAGAGAGAGCTGTCAGCGCCACTGCTCACATACTGGCTTACTACCTGGATAACCTGACTGTTAAGGTACACACATGCACACACACACACTCAATATAACTTTTAAGTTACACATGCATGCACATACAGACACACTAAACTCAAATCTAAAGCTTTATTTCGTATTTCTATCCTATTTATCATTTTTATCATAATGTCAGCTGTAACATATTTGTCTGACTCTGCTGTCAACAGACTGTAAAATGGCTGTAATTTATAATTTTTGAATACACTTAAAGATAAATTGGTAGCAAATGCTAGCCAATTAGCCGCTACATTAGCCAAGTAGCTGAATAGGCTGTGTGAAGCTAATTGGTTTGTAGTTGGACTAGCTAATTGGACGCAAAATAGCGGAAGTGCACGCATCCTTCTCTGTAACTCTGTTTCTATGCATCTGTTTCTAGAACATGGTGTCTTTCCACAACCTTGGAGCTCTGCTGGGCCGACTGTCTCCTCGCTGCTCCGACCCTCACCCTGCTGTACGCACTGCAGCTATCGACTGTATATACACACTGCTTTATATACAACTACGATATGAAGGTACACACACACACATGCACACAGAGAAGCCTGATCTTTTACCTTTGTTTTCCTATAAAGAACTTTGGAACATATTTTTAAAAGTACCATACATAGCAAATGAAATAACTCAGTTGTTTCTCACCAAAGCTACATGGTCCAGCTCTAACATTAAACTCTCTCTGTAAGTAGACTACAGATTTGTTTTTGTGAAGCCTGCTGTTTTGACAATTTTTATATTCAACATTTCATATACCACTTATGTGTACAGGTTTCTCCCTAGATTATAAGGATGAAGGTGTGGAGAGTTTGCTGCCCCTGCGAGACAGACTAGAAAACCCTGATCACTCGGTTCTCTACAAGACCTGCTCTGACCTCACCAAGGTAGACTCCATACCCTTCAGCAAGGCACTCAACTGTCGATAACTTAAACTTTTATTTGTTATGCCTTTACCCTGCTCAATTTTGTGCAGGATAAGATGTTCATGCAGTTAATATAACCATCTTTGTGAGTGCCAAGATAATAGGCAAGGCAATAACTTATACAACAGAATGCATAAAGACTGTAAGTCTGTGCTCCAACATGCTTCACTTAATGCAAAAATAGCTATAACTGGCTCTAGGTTTTATGGGTTGATTCTACTACTCTGCCTAGCAAAGGATGCAGGATTTGCATATAACTAATTGTTCAAGGCAATAACCTATGCTATGCTACCTATGCTAAGCACCTGACAAAAGAAATCAGTGAACTGGCAAGTAGGCCTAATGTGAAGATTTGACATCTTTTTCAAGATTTTCAAAAGAGGTGGACATGTGTGCATTGTGTGGGTCTGTATCTGTGTCTTTCTGTGTAAATGTATCTGTATGTAAGTTTTTGTCTCTGGCTGTGCTCCTCTGTGTGTAACAGCGTCTTCTTCTGTGTGTGTTAGGTGATGAGTAAGCGTCTGCCCCAGCAGCAGTTGACTACGCTGGTGTTCATGTTGTTTGAAGGACTGGTAGACAGTCAGACCAACTGCTGCAGAGCTTCCTCTGTGATACTCAACACTCTGCTGAAGAACAGAGGAGCTGGACTACAAGAACTGGTAAGGCACGCACACACACACACACACACACACACACACACACACACACACACACACACACACACACACACACACACACACACATTCATGCCTAGAACACATAAGGTGTTCTGAAATGACCACAACAGAGACTGTCAGCCTTAATTTGAGGATATTTCCAGACACATACGATTAACAGGCAAAGGACTGTAAATGACACCCACCCATTAAAGGGCTCTAATGTTACACTGAATAGACACACACATTTATTTTGTACTGGATATCACACATAATGGTTCTCTGTTTGTTTCTTTGTTCCTTTGTGTGTTATGGGGGTGGTTGGGGGGTATCGTGTGTGTGTGTGTGTGTGTGTGTGTGTGTGTGTGTGTGTGTGTGTGTGTGTGTGTGTGTGTGTGTGTGTGTGTGTGTGTGTGTGTGTGTGTGTGTGTGTGTGTGTGTGTGTGTGTGTGTGTGTGTTAGGTCCCAGAGATGCTGGAGGTGCTCCACCTGCGTCTGCAGAACATCACAGAGGAGCAGGTCAGACATGTCATAGACATGAATATAGTAACACTCATGATTGTTATTCATTATTGCATGGTTTTGTTAAATACTCCATTCTGATTGGCCAATGAATGCATTCTGAGGTCTGTTATTTTTAAATGACGTTCCTGTTATTTTTGAATTACAGACTGTTTCTCCGTTTCACATCTAATCATATCACTCCATATCACACTTGATTCACCCTGGGGCTGATTTTGCGATAATGACTGGTTCGCTAAACATTGTGACTTAACTTGATTATTTGTCATTCATTGATTATTCATAATTGTGTCACACTGAAAGAATTAATTTGTCTACCCGTGTTAGGTGAGAGTGGCAGTGGGACAGACGGTTCTAATCTTGGCTACGCAACATCTACAGACTGTCATTAATACACTGGTCAACCAACCTCTCCCATATGACAGGTATACACACAGGACCATGTATAAAATTTTAATATTTAAGTACACGCACACAGTGTCCACAAAATTGTTTCATAAAGTAAATTACTCAATCAATTACTCAATACTCCAAATTGTCAGTTACTATGTTTTGTCTTTGTAGGACAAAGTGTTTCTCACATCTATTAGACCAAAGATAGAGAAGCATAGAGTTTTTTGATAAAATATGCTGCACCATAAAGTTCTCGGTCTCTCCCTCCAGTTGGACCAGTGAGATGTGGATGGCCCTGGGAGCAGACCCCATCATAGCCAAGCAGATCATGGAGATGGTGATGGAGAAGCTGGTCGTCATGGCACCCTACGTAGACAAGAAGGAGTCGATGATGAGGGCTGGAACAACAAAGGTGGCCACCAATCAGCCACTGGCTGTAAGTCACACACACACAGACACATCACTGTCTACGTTTTAGTTCTAGATTTAAGATTATATTCAGACAAACACATCTGCACTGATACAAATAGGAAAGCAATACCGTAAAAAAAAATGCAAATGGTGCAGTTTCTAAAGTGGCAGGTAAAGTGTGAAGTTGGTAAATTCAGGAAGTGCACTTCCTCTATGTAGATGCTGTTATGGAATTGGATATTGGGCCATTTCCTAAAGAGTTACTCAAAAAGAGTTAGCTAGGTCAGCATGGTCCTAAGCAGCTGCTTATTTTTGAGGTCATGTATACCACTCTTCAGCTGGCTCCTGTCCTGGGCAGCAGCAGCTCCATACCAAACAGAAATTAAAGAAGAAGGGATGCTCTCACCCTGTTCCTCCCCAAAGTAGATATTCACAGGTATTTTTGTGTGTGTGTTCTGTCCTTCCAGATGACATGTGGTCTCAAAGAGCTGTTGTTAAACGGTCAGAGTCAGGAGCCAGCAGTCAGTCTGTTTCCTCAGCTCTTCTCCTGTCTCACGATCAGACTGGGAGCCAGTGTCGGGGTCTTGGCGCCAAAGGACAGCAACACTAAACACACTATCTCTGTCCATGTAGCAGGGTGGGTATCTTTCTCTCTTAATGTCTAGTAACATGTGGGTGAGGTATCTAGTTTCATTGTCTCTATTAAGGTAAAAGTGGAGTCTAATTACAGGTGCATCTATGTGGGCTAATGACTTGGCCTAATCCTTTGTTTTTCCTGTGTGTCCCAGGGTAGCAGCTGACGCGTTGCATATCTTGTTAGCACGGGCCCAGTTAGATGAGGTGGTGAAAAAACTGGAGCAGGATAACGCCTGGGATGCCATGAAGGAACAAAATACTCACACCACTGGTGTTACACTACTGGCCAGGTACACACATACTCAACTGATCAGGATCAGCTTGAGCCCCTCAGGATTTCAGCATGACCTTTCATTACTATTATTAATCGATTCTTCATTTAAACACACCAACTTGATTACATTAACGCAAATTTTTAGCTCTTACATTTGTCAGAGGTACAAAAACACTACAATCCAGTATAATTAGCCTTTGATAAGGTTGCATGTAAGGAGCTTTAACGCTAAAGTGTACAAAATATCGCAAACACCTGCCTTAGAGTTGCACTTGCTTTGCACAAGTCCTATTTCAGGTGTCTCAAGGCTTAAAAAATCCGTCCTCTCTTCTATCTTTATCTGTCTCTCATAATTGAAGTGGATTTAATTAGTGAAATTAATATTCACCTTGTCAATGTGTTTCGTGCAAGAACCAACTGTTTCTAATAATTAATCCACTCAGTATAAAAAGTGTGTGTGACTCTGGGTATGTTTGTTTTCTCCTACAGAGCGATGGCTAAGCATGCTGGTCCCAGGTTGCCCTCCATTGTAGAGTGCATGTGTCCCTGTTTGAACAACATCTATGAATGCCAGAGAATCACCGTCACCGCTTTCTTCTCTGAGGTGATACTCACACACACAAGCACGCACCATGAAATACTTTCTATTTTACTTTTTTCTGTCTTAGAAAGTCATAGATTGGGGGCCCAGTGTTTCATTGATTGCTCTGACTTTTTGTGAATTGAACACAAATGTGTCAGGAAACATTTTCTATGCAGAGGAGACAGTGTTATCACTCACAGTCAAGAAAATTGGTGATTTCTTTCTGCTGGACATGGACACTCCAATTTTTCTAATGCATCAGTGGTGTGTTTGTTTTATTTGATGGATGTATGTGTGTGTGTGGATCTAGCTACGACTACAGTATGTGGTGACAGGGTTGGCTGCAGATGGATGGACACTGAATAACATGACGTGTTTCGTCTCTTTCTCTCTCTCACTCACTGTATCTAGCTCTTAAACCACCATGTGGTAACAGAGTTGATGTTGATGGATGTGCTAATGAACAACATGATGGAGAGGATATCAGATCCCTGCTGCACCGTCCGCATGTTGGCTGTGCGGGGGCTGGGCAACATAGCTGTGGGATCACCTGAAAAGGTACTACACACACACACACACACAGACACACACACACACACAGACACAGGCCGACATAGACACACACTCTACTATGCACATTAGCTGTTAGAGCATTGACATATTGATGTGGGATCCCATGACAAGGTACTACTACTACTATTCCTAGAATATGTGTCATGTGATTGAATGAGTTTCCTTTTCATTCCAATGCCCAATCCCTCCCTCCCTCTCTCAATCTTCCTTTCCTCTCTCCCTTTTCCCCTTTGTCTTTCCCTCTTTCTCTCCCCCCTCCCTTCCCCCACCAGGTGAATAAGTACGCTAAGGAGCTGCTGGCAGCCATGAGTTCAGGCATGGAGGAGAAGGACGATCCAGGTAAGGTCAAACTCACTGAGTTGGAAGTTATAGTCATTAGTCGTCTGACTCACTGGATTTATTATAGCGATTTCTACTTCCTTTTTTGAGCTGGCAAACAGTCTTCTCCTTTTGGTTTTTCACATCCCTTGACAACACACACAGCTTCATTTTCACTTGACAAAGGCCTCAGCCAGATTTTTCTCTTGTGCTTGTACAGTGCTGTGCTTGGTGCAGTGTCCGAGATAAAATGTCCTCTACTTTATCTCTCTCCCTGCAGGTAAACTGATCACCCTTGAGGCCATGTCAGGTCTGTCTAAAGTTCTCCTCTACCTGGACAAGAAGAACGTCCATTTGCTAGTGGTCTATATCTTCATGAAGATCAAACCATTCCTGGAGAGCGTATGTTTTAATTTTATTCTTTCTTACTGGGTGCAGTCTCAAACCAATATTTGAGGAAGTGGCTAGGTATTTGAAAATAAGTAATATCATGATATATATCAGGGCTATTCAATTACAAATTCAGTTGGGCCAGATTTTAAAACCAGGAAATGTAGATGGGCCAGACATTTTCAGCAGCCTATTTAAAACCTTTTTTTAGCTTTTGGTAATGACAAATTTTAAACAAATGCAAATGAATGTAGTAAAAAATAGCAATGATTATTGTTGGTCTGTGCATGACCGCACCAGGGTAATATGGCTCCGATCGTAAGATGCAATCAAACTCTGCACTTTAGCGTCCCTCTCCTGTGATCCCTCAGGAAAGTTTGGTGTTTCTCAATGTGGTGCCTCCGAATATTATATTCTTTAACTACTGCAACGCACTCATTGCAAATGAAACACATTGGTTTGGCATTTGGAGATGGCGGTAAAGTATTATGAGTAAGTATTTGCCAGTCCAGGCAGGGTTAAACCGACGGTTTTCATTGTCAATTCTACGTTTCAGGGTTGACAGAGACATATTTTCAGAAAAAGTGGGGATCGTCTTATATTCGAGGACTAGACAAACGTGTTCACAACATCAGATATTCTTTTTGAGTGGATAAAGTACCGGTGTAAAACCGACTCCTACCCGGAGTGTTGCATTATGGGTTGTTTGTAGCCTTAATGTTGCTAGGCTAGCGAGTGTCTTTAAGTCTGTTTATAGTGAGTCTGTTTATAGTGAGTCTGTTAGAGTCAGTCAGCCCCAAAAGTATTTTGTTAGTCCAGTTTAACCTGCAGGAGTTTCTGAAGGCTCGTGTAACGTGTTTTTCTGCCTCGGAGGAAATAAATTCATGAAGACTGAAAACGAGTCCAAACTTTTATAAAATAATATTACAATTAAAATATTAAAATTGCTATTAAAATAGCCTATAAGCTCACTGGGCCACTCGGAGGTTGGTTCTGGGCCGGATGTGGCCTGCGGGCCGCCAATTGAATAGGTCTGATATATATTATGATACGTTATATCAAAATATCTGTATGATATTAGAGTTTTCATTTACGATACTTGAGTTTGTTAGTGATTATGTCAATGTTGACCATTAACGCAGCATACAGTATTTAGTACAGTATTTAGCATCTTGTAAGCTCATGTGAGCTGGATATGATGATGCATGGCACCTCAATAAAAGTCAGGCAGTCTCCTGTAGGCCTATTCAAGCTTGTGATAAAACTGAATTTGTGTTTCAATCCCTCACACACACACACACACACATTAACACTAATGGTGCCTTCTGGTGCCCCCTGCTGGTCCAGGAGAACGATGAGATCCGCTCTGCATCCATCCTCCTGCTAGGGAATCTGTCCAAGTTCGGCTCAGGAGAGCCAGTGTTTAAAGACCAGATCCACAATGTTCTGGTCAGCCTGCTGTTACACCTGGTGGACCCTAACCCAGAGGTGGTCAAGGTAGGACACACGCACGCACGCACGCACAGTGTTTCAAAACACCTTTTTTCTTTGTGTGGATGAATCTGAGATCTACAGAGCAAACAGTTGTCTCCTGTGATACAAATACAGATTGTGTCTTTGTGTGTTTGTGTTTGTGTGTGCGTGTGTCTAGGCCTGTAAGTATGCGATGCGTGTGTGTGCTCCTGTGGTTGGTTCAGACCAGATCACGACCATGTTCCAGAACCACCTGCATGATGACAAGAGCTTGCACTATGGAGAGTTCATCAATGACCTCACCAAGTACCTGGTGAGACTCTCACTCACACACGCCCATGCACACACACACACACACAAATGTCATCAGGTGGTTTCTTTGTCGAACTACTTAAGAGATTCTATGAGACTATTCTTGCCTCATGCATGTTTTTATGTGTGTTTCATAGATCCAGGACTTTCCTGGCATGCTGAACTTCTACCACATCTCAGTAATCCAGTTCTTCAAGAGCAACTGGCCTGAGGTCAGAGCAGGAGCTGCCATGTTTATAGGTATGATGTCTACTACATCCATTAACCTAGCTCCATACATTCTAAAGTCAGAGTTAGAGCTTCCATGTTCACATATGCGTTTAAAGCATAACACAGTATAATTTTCAACAGCTGCTCATACGAGTAAAAATGTTAGGTAGTATATTTAATCCTGTATGATTGCACAGTTCGCCAATATTGAAGAGTTAAACTTAATTTCATTCTCTCTCAGTGCCTTCTAGTGTGAATATGTGAATAAGAACACAGTATGACTGAAAACAGTCTCATGTTGATTTAGAGACTATCTGCTGCTATGAGAGGTTTATACTGCACTGATACACAGGGACCGACAGAAAAAACTGGCAGTCAATAGGTTGATTTAAGATTCAACATTTCTTTCACAAAATCATTGGCACTAATCTTGATTGATTGTGTTCACAATATTTAGCAATGCAATATTGATTATCATTTTAGCCACAATCGTGCAGGCCTATTAAAAGGCACTGGTCACATATAGAGTATGCAAAATGAAACTTGGTTCACATTACAATTCATCTCCCACATGTCCCTTCTCCTGACTGATGGACAGTTTAGAAACGATGTGTTCCTAAGATACGACCTGATCATTATGTGTGTGTCTCATCAGGGTTTCTGCTGGGGAATCTTCCAGAAGAGCTGCTCTCCCACCTCAACATGGGCACCGTCACTAAAGGTAAGACTGACTCCTGCACAGCCTTCATTCAGAAAATTAGAGATCATACTTTCATAGTGTCTACTGGTTGTGACTGTGTGTGTGTGTGTGTGTGTGTGTGTGTGTGTGTGTGTGTGTGTATGTGTGTGTGTTCATCCTCAGGTCTAGTGATGCTGCTCCAAGATCCAGATCCTGTGGTGAGAGGGAAGGCGGCCGAGGCCATGGGACGCTTCCACTGACACACACATACACACACACACACACACACACACACACACACACATACAGTAAATGTACATACAAACATCAGTCTGTCCTCTGAATTCATTCACTAGTGGCAGGCCACCACTTACCAAAATTAAATAAAGAATATTAATTATTTAGCTCCTAAAATACAAACAAGTTCAGGGCTCAATATTTAGAATTGCAAGATAAAGTATCCAAATAACAACAGTTGTGTTGCTGGAGCCTGCATTAAAACCAAAACTGGGACCTAAATAGGAACAGGTGTGGAGGAAAAGCCCAAATTGCCCCAGTCACCACTGTTAGAAAAATTATATTAGAAACACTCTAAATACACAGACACACAGACACACACACACACACACACATGCACACGCACACACACACACACACACACACTTAGCCATTTACAGCTGTGGTTAGCTTCTTTCGATATTTTTACTGTTCTAAAAAAATGACTATGGTACTTGAAAGTGAATGTTAACTCTCAACCATGTTCCAGTGACCAAAGACTGTGTTGCTCTGTACAGGAAGACCTTCTCTGTAGCATGTACCAGAGACATATGTCCCATGAGTTCTGTCAATATGACAACACCAGAGACATACTATAAACTGAGCTCTGTCAATGAAATATAGTAAGCATCAAAAGGTTTCTTATCCAAAGGTTAAAAAATTAATGTAAACTAATTTACATTAAAACTTAATATAAGTAAATAAGTACATTTTTTCTGAACACAATATAGTTTCAGTACATATATTGTTTGTTATGTGCAAGTAAATAGAATCTACATCTAATGTACATCTAAAACATAGGTAAATAAGCTGTCTCTGTGACAGAACTATCCTACATGGCTCTGGCTGGTAGCATAAGTGTGTGTGTGTAGTCATACCAGCATTTAGTGGTGCTGTTAGCGGATGTTACTCTTAGTTTTAGTTTGAGAAGCTCAGTTTTAGAGATAGTTTCAGTGAAGTGGGCATGATTTTAATGTTCTGAGACCTCCCTCTGATCCACCCGGTATCCCTCTTAATACAAATCAACACTGAGCTCGGGCCCCACCCTCCATGAAGAGTTTTTATCAAACAATGGATTTTCAGATCAGTTCGTCTTGCGGTCCCACCTGGAACAAGTCTCTGAAAATTTAATGTGAAGTCTGTATTAGAAGTGAATGATAAAAATGCTAAATGCACAGGATCTACAGTGGAGGCTGGACTTGAACACGCTTTAGGATTTGTGGTTATGGGGAAAAACAGGATGGTAGCTGTCTCAATGCTGTGTCTAGTGGTGTAGTCACTACAAACAGCCTACAGATCAGCTACTTTGTCAAAGCAGTCAGCAATAACCAGCCAGTAACTAGCTCAGTAGCCAGTCAGTAACTTTTGTAAGCAACTCTGTAACTATTTGCATAAAACTAGTAGTCCTCCTGTAGGAGCTCCAGCCAACACGTAAACTGGCTTGTTCAGACCAGAGTTTGTGGAAGAGAAAGTTTGGCCATCTAAATCTTTCAACTGCTGACATGTTAGTGCCAAAACTCACCTCCATTTCTAAGCCACAGTAAAGCTGTAGGTTTCTGCCACCAGTACAACTTGAATGGATAGAATGGACCCTTCCTGGAGATCTTTTCGGTAGTGTATAATCAAGTTTGGATGTTTAACATAACTGCCACAGGAGTTTTCAGCCATGTTTCAAATGAACACTAATTCTCACAAGAACATTACCAAAAGTTCTGTGGCAGCCATCATAAATGAACCTGTTTATTCGAGTTTTCCATTGACACCGCGATACCTAAGAAATTCATAATTCTGAAAGGAATGAAGATCACATTGTGTTGCACTTTTTAGCGTCCTAACTTTTTTTTGTTCTGCAGCAAAGCTAGCCAGGGTGAAACGAGGCCAAACTTCCTCTCATAGCTCTTAACCAACCCAGGATTCTGAACCAGCCAGTTCCAGCCAATCAGACCATTGCTTCCCAGTGTTGCTAGGTAGAACAGACAGGTGTATACATGGCGGTAACACAACCAGTGCCAAATGCTCATTAATACATATTGTAACAACATTATAAAGATGCTGTTAATTTTCAATGATTTTCTCTCTCTCTTAATGCACTTAATGTTTCCATGTCATTTTTACATTTAATGGTTGAGTAGGTCCAGAGAGGGTTAGGATACAGTTGCGTGTTTGCAGGTCTCTTATTATGTAAATGTATGTCTGTGTGTTGCATTATATGTGAGGATGTACAATATGTAACTTTATTTTAATGTCCCCAAATGAATTCAACCAAATGCCAACACGGAGGGATGCAAAATGGCCACAGTTAGCTTTTGAATTCATTTGGGGGTTAAAAAATGTCCACCACAGAATGGTCACATATGGTAGCTGTGACATCAGGCGAAAGCAATAGATTGTGTTTGCAAGTATATAATTTTGTGTGCCTGTATCTGCAGTATGTATGTACGTATTTCTGTTGCACTATCAAACGCTTTAGTTGCTGGTCGCTGCTGAAAGACTTAACAGAAACCTGGGCAAACTAGGAGCTGAACCCATTTTGTAATATTTGACAAAACATTGATAACTTCATTTATCTCGTCTTCCATGTGTTGTGTCCACTTGTTAGGTTGTTTTTGTCTGGTAAGATAAATCAAGTGAACTTCTGTAAGTTCAAATAATTAAAAAATATGAACTTTTTCCGTTGTGAGGATCACTGGATTTATCATTCATTACAAGTGGTGTGTCAGCATTTAACTGTTAAGTGCTGCTGTTTAAGTGTCTGGCAAGATGAATCCAGCACAACTCAGTTCAAATATTCAAACCCATATTCTGAACTGGGTCTCTGTCCGGGGTACTGAGGGTATGGTGATTTTTAGAGTCCATATTCACAAAATGTGTTAATGTACAGGTACTGATCAAAACTCAGTTTTGCATTTGACAATGACAGTTCCCCTAAATGGATACCATGACATTTTGAATCATGTTATTTTTCTTCTCCAGACGCTAATCACAATGTGGGGAACTTGTTTGTTAGATGCTGCTGGTGGTGACTATTCACTTCAGTGTTAACAGTGCTAGCTTGCAGTGTAGAGTGTAGCTGCGGGGCAAAACTTCCCCCACAATGTGACAAGTGCTTGGTGAAGAAGAATAGCGAGACATCATGATGTCAAGGTGTCACTCTAATATAAAAAAAGAAGACCAGATCACTGTTCCTGGATCAGTATTTGTGCTTTCAAATGTTCTGTAAACATGGACCCATTGCTTTAGGCACTTTCTAACACTATGGCTTGGTTTGGGCTAAATGTTAAATAATAATTAACTGTTTTCTGTTCATCTAGTGTATTTTAAAAGCTGTTATTAACTTTATACCATTGATATGATTTTTCATGTCACCTACCTGTTTTTTAACATATTGAACGTTGTATGTCATAGGCCTGTGTCTGTATGTTTGTATGATATATGTATGTATGTACGGTTATTTCAAATGGTTCAATGTGTGAATGTATGAATGTATGCATGCCATTTTTCATGTCAAACCGGACCAGAACAGAGTGCTGATGATGGCAATCATTAATGTATTTTAAAATGAACAAATAAACAGATCCATTAAAACGTAACTGGTGTGATTTCTTTTGTAATAACTGTTATTTGTTGTTGCTGGATTCTATCCTGAAAGGTCCTCACATATTTTAGACATTTATATAATTGTGTATTAAGATATTGGGCACTTAGGCAGATAGTATTGTATTTCCACTCTATAAATAATATACAAGTTGTTAAGACTACTTATTTTCTGTTTTAAATGGTGTTGTGTCCAAGTTTCCCAGTGGGAACCTCACATAACATGATGGTCTGGTGTCAAATCTCATTTGAGTTCAAAACCCACTGAATGGAAACCCACAGAGCTCAGCAGATTTCTGAAGAGTTGAATTTTACAAGGCTTCATGCAGTGTGATCCGGCAAGTGGTAGATTCTTCATTTTCTCCTCTAGGTTGGTTATGAGAACCCTCTCATGACAATATGCAGTAATTGAGTTTTTCTTGTGAAATTCTGTTGAAGTGTCTATATAAATTACATCCACCTCAACTAGTTTAGAACATCTTGTAATGTTAAGAAAAAACGTCACAGTGCACGTTGTTGTATTAGTAATAATTACTAATTATTTTCTGCATCTAAAGTAAATATTGAAATATTTGATCCATTTGTACATTTGTGAGTCTGCACTGTGGAAGTGGTAATAATGTAAATATTCTCTTATAATACAAAACAAACAACACAACAACAAACGATAGTAATCTTGCAATAAAATTGAAGACGTACAATAAGGTCACTCTAAATTCACTAGAGTAGGCTACCACAGACACAATTGTCCCTATAGGAAAATTATAGTGATTTTTCATTAGGGCTAAGAGGAAAGGCTGAAGAGAGAGAGGGAGAGTCAGTCAGTGTCCACCAAAGCCAACCTCCCCTCTCTTAGCTAAAAGACATCCAATGGGAAAAAATGAATGATGAATCCTAATGAAAAATGGGAGATGAGGGGGGGCGGTGGGCTCTGTTTCCAGCCATCCATGTCATATAATTTTGACTGTGATGAATTAAAGAAAATTATTGCAAAAGTAAACTGTGTACTCGTTGCAGGAGGTATCATTTATCACCTCCTGACCTGTCAGACTACTTAATCAATTAAAGCCTATGCATTAATCCATCTTCAGTCTGTGGTAAAGCCAACATTGGATGTCAAATGGAAGTGGTGATTCATCACGTGCTGACCATTTGAGAGAAAATTACACAGAAGTATCGGTGTGTCTTCCATGTCGGCCACACTGCTTGAAGCTGCTCATAAAAAAAAACACAAACTGCCAAAAATTCTTCTCCGGGACATGACACTAACTTTTCAGGAAAGACTCTGAACACATTATCTGAGGATCAGTGATGTGGCGGTAAATTTACTACTGAGCCCATTTAGTTGATGACCCATTTAGTCACCACATTTATTGTATAGGCTATACTGTATATATTTTCAGGAATTATTCTTCTTTCTTTCTTCTTTGTCTCTGACGTTTGATATTTAAATTCTATTTGTAATGCTTGATTGCTGCTTGTTTGTCTGTCTAAATGCTTGTATATTGCACTGCACCAACCTCACCAAGTCAAATTCCTAGTAAGTGAAAATGTACCTGGCAAAAATAAATCTGATTCTGATTCTGAATAAAAAGATTGGTAAAGTGTGACCTCTAATTGCCGATCATCATCAGGCAAACAACCACCAATATAAACATAAAATCTATTATTTTGTCATAAAACAGTTAAATCAGTTCATTATTTTTTCCTTAAAAGACCCTATCCTTGTGTAACATTTATCAGTTTGATCCTACTTATTATGATGTATACAATGAATTTCATGCCATTTCATGATATTATATCAGCCTAAAAAGGTGGGTTAACTCTATTCCTGCAATAGAAAGGTGGATAAACTGAGGTTGGGTGGGTTTACCCTCCACTGCATCCCAGCCGAAGGATACTTCTCATGCATCTGATACAGCACAGTTAATTCAAAAAGCCTCTGGCAGAAAATGGGAAGAATAACAAAGAAACCACAACTACTGTTATTAGAACTGAATTCAACACTGCCTGCCTAGATGCATAAGGAAAACTCCCAAGAGAAACAGGCCATTCATTAATTCAAAATACATTAAAAAGACGGAATTTAATCTATTTTATTTTCCTTACTTATACTACCCTCAAACAATACCAAAACCAACTTTTACCCCCACAATAAGACAAAATCATTCCAGATACGGTCAATAATTAATCTACAAATGTGTAATGTAAAAGTGGAATAGCTTTGAGAGACTGGCTGTCAGGATAGTGTTTATATGTGATGTTAAAGCACACTTCTTTGACTTTATTGACAGGTAGGTTACATGTTGGACAACATTCAACCTGGGTCAGCCCGCCAATCACAAAACCTAACAAAGTTGTGCTGCATACAAATCATATGGGAAAGATGCACTTTCCCACTGAACATACTGTTGATCTCAGCTTCTAGCTAGTAAATAGGTAAATACTGCTAGAAAATACCATTCACCTTAGCTTTCAGCTAGTTGGCAATGGACCCTGATTTCTCTGACTTCCTGAATTATGACTTTACAGGAAACACCTGCAGTAAAGTGTAGCCATTAATTTAAAATAAAATGGACAAAATGAACGTTTTTCATCGCACACATAATGTGGGGGTAATAACTCTTAAATGACCATGGCATTACACTACTACGTGCTGGATTTGTGGTTGACAATGCAATGTTTGTTTTGCTGTAAAACGTGACACACTTCCAAGCTGTTGCTTTTAACTGTCAAGGCGTTCTGTCGGTTTTTCCCATGGAACATGAATGTAGCACCGGAACAAAATCAGCTGATGTAGAAAAAAACAGAAGTTGCAGGGAACCTGGCTCTGGCTGGGCCGCCCTCTGGTGACGCATGGCCCATGCTACGGTACGCCATTTGTGACCAGGAGCAAAAAGCGCGGACGGTGATTATATCGCTATATTACAGGTACGGCATTGTATATCATCTTTAAATTCAATAATTATAACCCGTGTTACGTTTACCGAAACATTAGACGCTCTCTGATTCTTTTACAGCCACTGTTTCGTTTGTATTGAGTGCTGTTTCAAAGGTCGATGTTAGCCTCCTTTTTGGGCCTCAGTGCTGCCGTCGTTTTCCAAGACTTGAACCCGCACACGGCCCGCCTTTGCTACTTTGTGATTGGATAACGGAGCCAATATCGCAATTTCATTGGAGGCGGTGTACGTAACTCAAAATACAGTCGAGGTACATGTTGCTAGGTAGCTTGTTAGCCACATTAGCCAACAACAAGCGAAACAACTTAAGCTAACTTAGTGTCCGCTGCTGTCAAGTCATTATTCACAGTGAAACACTTTTTCCTCACAGTTCATCAACAATGGAAGTCGCAGGATAGGAACGATGAATTGAATTTGGAGTCATGCAGTCCAAAATCGCTAGTTTCTACTTTGGAAATCTTGCTAAAACACAGGCTATTTACCTACCTAGCTAGGTAGCTAATGTACTATTGTGGGAAGGCTGTCTCAGTGGCGGCAGAGTTGCACCACTGCCACTGCATTCACAGACCAGCTATGGAGGCAGCTGTACCATGGAAGTATCATCATATCTGTCCCCGGCCCCTGATAGTTTCCGTTCTCCATTCGGTGAAGAGAACATACTGCCGAACTCCATTGAAAATCAGGAATTTACATTTCCGTTGCTTTTCGGCAAACATACACACACCATATAACATAAGTTAAGATACTTTACTAATCGTTAGGAACCAGTCTTTATTTCGGCGTACATCTAGTACAACAAGCAGCACTTATTTCAATAAAAATCCAACTTCTATTTGTTTTTCGCCTGTTACTCCTGTAGTTGTCCTCCACAAAATGCACAGTGGAGGGCGACAGTGAGCAGATGGACCAAATTGTAAAAGTTGAGCTTTTATTGAAGTAGTGCTCCTTGGTGGGTAACTTATACCGAATTTACTCGAAGCCCCCGATGATTCGGGTACTACCGTTAGTCATGTTCTACCGGGGTTGCCAAAATGCAAATCTCATTAGTCTAAATTGCCGGATTTTGAATGACGATCTGCCCATATAAGACAACAGGCTGGACAGCATTCTACAGCTATTATTGCAACTTAGCATTTGCAACATTTCAGTCCATGAGAGTAGGCCTACTGCACTGTAGAAGACACAGTGTGATTGTTGTGCAGTGCAACGAATGAGCAATGGAAATGGAATATTCAATAAAGTTAGAACATAGTGGAAACTCTCTTCACATTTCCAAACACAAGAGCCACATACGTATAAACGACTGGATTCAATGAAGATCATCCCACCACAGGGAGGTCTGTTTGCCTGGTCATCTAGTGTCTTTTCTTTAGTGTTGTAGCCATAGGTCTAATTAAAAAAAGAAGAAGATGTACTTAAAGACTAGCAGATGAGTTGGAGAAGGATTTTTAAGCTTTGAGACAACTGAGATGTGGATTGTGCAAAAGGGGCTGCAACTCTATGTAATATTTTGTAGGTCTACATTCATTGTATATGGCTATGCAGTAAGCTCAGTAATATGACCTAGGATCTAAAATGTTTGAGGGTTACCATAAAATAAATACTATTTTTGTGAAAGGTAATCAAGGTTCCACTAAACATCTAGCCACAATATTAATATAAACCTCCTGAAAATATTGCATAAACTCATACTCCAACAACTGTGTGGTACTTTCACAGTTCGTCATATGTGAAATTCAGGCACACATTTAAACTGTCCTTACCATTTCATATTTCCTATATGCACTTCTCAGTAATGTCAGACTATTTAACTGGAGGACCAATTTTTTTTGTAAAAATCTAGGCAGCTCCACTGAGCTGTCTGTAAGGGCATTTGGTAAGGAGGCTTAAACAAAGCAATGACATATGTTCCAATAAATGAACAAGCCAACTAGGTTTATCTCATTTGATAAGCAGCTCCTGCTAATATCTTTAACCAAGCATCTTGTCTTTTTAAATAACAATTTGTCTCTGAAAGCACTAGATGGCGACATAGACCTATGTTTGGTCAGCCAGTCTTGATGAAAGATTGAGCACTTATACAATGGGCATTGGTTAATTAAAAATATGTGGCTTTGTTTATGGGATTTTCTTTCACTCAGTTTGTTTCAAGCAATTTGAGTGCACAAAACTTAACTTTCATATTGTTTTTTTCCAGGAGTTTGATGAAAGCTTTGATGACAGCGATCAGCTTCTCTTGATTACAGCAGGATATGATATGGATACAATATTGATGTCCGGGAAGGAGGTTGTTGAGGACAAGGCGCCTGAAAATGACACAGGAGGGAAGGTGCAGACAGACAGCGAGGAAATGGATATTACTGAAACTGCCTCACCCACCAAGACTGCTGAGCCCGATGCAGCAGATGAGGAGCTGGCTAAGAGGCCGTGGTCAGACTACACACCTGAAGATGGGGATGACCTCTGCACTACATGTGGCTTTCTAGCCAAATGCCCAAGAGCACTGAAGATTCACACCGCAAGAAAACACGGGAGGAAATACAGAAAGAACGCTAAGTTGACAGCAAAGCCAGAGGGAGAGGGTGAAAATGTCTCTGATGTGGCCCCGGCTGAAATCCCACAGGAGGTGGGCCCGGAGGGAGAAAATGCTAGTGAGGTTAATCAAAACCAGGAGTCAGAACCAGGGGCTGTTTTCGATGAGGTGAGATCAGTAACCAAAGATCATGGGATATATACGAAGGGTTCTACTAAGAAGGAGAGGACAATCGCCAAAGGGCAGGCAGCTCAGGAAGAGGGGGTCCCCACCCAAGAGAGAAGAGTAAGCAAACGAACCCCAAAACCCAAGATGATTTATTCCTGCAACTACTGTGAACAAGAGTTTAGGGACAAGCTCCTACTAGAGGTCCATATCAAGAGACACCACACCAAAGAGGCCCCATGCACGTGTGAGTATTTGTGGAGCCTCTGTTCAGTTAAAGTGGAAATCTACCCTCAAACAGAATTAATGTTATTCCAGTGATCTTGGACAGTTTGGTCTAGATTTATGAATATGAACAAGTCTCCTCAGAGCTAGAAAGACGTGAAGTAAGACTCATGAGGATGTCAGTAAGGGTCAAATCTTAGAGTTGCTCTAGTTAATTGGAGACTGAATTTGTGGACTCATCACAGTACCCAGATTAATTTGGTGTGGACATGGACACATTTTCTAGGAAAAACACGTGATGGCAGTATGATGAAATAAAGATTATTTGGCTGTAAAACAGCCAAAAACATTCCACACTGCACAATTCAATCCCAAAAGAGCAATTCATTGTCAGTGGAGCAGCTCCAGATTTGGCCTGTTGATAATATCATAGATGAGTGTTTTAGCTTTCTACTTTATAGCTTTGGAGGACAAATGTTCATGATAAAAAATATTAATTGAATTCTTTAAAATCTTAAGCATAACATGTAGCCTATATTCTATCACAAATTGAATTGAATTGTTGCTCTTGGTGATGTTTGAGAAGATACCTGAAACAAGAGTGTGTCTTTTTAAAGATTAATGAATTATCTTCCAGTTGACACTGATGAAAACATGGATGAAGAGGAGGCCGCTGCGGCTCTCGGCAGCACCCTGAGAGCTATCCCAGCACCAGTGGCACCCAAACGCTTGCTCAGCAGGTTCCAGCTGAAGTGTGTAAGCTGTGATTTTAGGGTTAGCACCCCTGCGCTGCTGGAGAGCCATGTTCGAGTCAAACACCCCGGTCAGGACTGGCACCGCTGCAAATTGTGTAACTTTTGCTCGGCTACAGCTGAGTGGATGCAGACTCACCTGTCCTCAGAGAGCCACCAGCAGCGTCAGACAGGGGAGAAAAGCACCGGACTTTCCTCGCTTGAAGACTTTGTTGAGAGGGTAAGCAGAGACAATGCTGGAGATAGTGACGTTATGGATGATGTGGCTCAGGGGGCCGGTGGAGAAGAGGCACCTCCATCGTCTGAGGGAGACCGTGAAGCTGAGGAGGCAGTGGGGGCTTCTACCACTGTGTTGGTGGAGGGGGAACCATTAGATGAACTTCAGCCTCCCAGGAAGAAAAGGGGCAGGCCAAAACAGATGACCACCACCACTTGTGGATACTGTGGCCTGGTAGTGTCCAACGCTACCAACCTTAGTGTTCATGTCCGCCGTAAACACAGTAAGGAGTATGGCTACAACTGCACTCTCTGCAACTACAGCTGTGTAACCAAAGGAGACATGGACCGTCATTGTATCACAAAGAAACATGTTAGACGTGCACAGGAGTCTGCAAATAAGAAACCAATCAACACTCACACAAATACGCAAGCCCAGAAACCAAAACCTGTCTCTCAGAACACAGATGGAGATCCTGAATCTGACAACACAGTCTCCAAAGAAAACAGTGGAGAAGAGCAAGCAAAATTGGACACAAGCAACAAAAAGAGTAAATATGACTCTGTTAACGCCTGCAGCCATTGTGACTTTGTAGCTCATTCAGTCCCTTCACTGCATCTTCACGTGAAGAGAAAGCACACCAAAGACTTTGAGTTTGTCTGTCTAGCATGTAGCTACTATGCTGTGACGAGCAGGGAAATGTCTCGCCATGCCTCCACAGACAAGCACAAGCTGAAAAGCCAGAAATACCTGGAGCCAGTAGGTAGTGATGGGCAGAGATCGTTGCCTCTTCCAGTGAAGCTGAAGGAGGTCATTGAGCTTGTGGAGGAAGTAGACACTGACCCTAACCCTGAACATGCACCTATTAGCCCCACAATTTCTGACACAGAGGAGTCTGAGGCTTGTTCTGATAACAGCCAAGCTATAGATGGTCAGCATACAGCTGCAACCTCCCTACCCACAGAGGCTGTTGATGCTGTGGCCAGCGAGGATGCAGCTAAAATGGTATTTGTGACTGGCAGCGTTGAGGCTCAGGCAGAAACCATGACATCTTGCACTGATGGTGAACCAGAGCCAACCGACCAGACGATCGTACTGACGACAGTGTCTGAGCCCCGGCAGACTCCAGCGGACCTTCAGCCTGTAGTGGATCAATCCACAGAGCAGGGGGGCGAGGAGAAAGGGCACAAGGCAGTGGCTGCCGGCTTAAATGAAGACGTGGCTGCTGGTTTAAATGAAGACGTGGTGATGGCAGATGCGAGGGACAACAGCTCTTTGATGGAGACACAGATGTCCAAGGCCCTCCCCTTTGATGCCTGCATTGTATCTATGAAGGCCCTCGCTGAGCAGGAGCAGGCCCTGCAGGAGGGTCTGGCTCTGGAAGGCGAGGCTGCTGTTATATGTCTGACTGGAGGATCATCGGTGCTCCCCAGCTTCCTCAATCCTCCTGTCTCACACGTCAAGAAGATCAAACCCAAGGAGGTGAAGGTGAAAGATGAGACCAAAGGTCCCATCACTCGCATCCGCTGTGATGACTGTGGCTTTATGGCCGACGGCCTCAGTGGCCTCAACGTCCACATCTCCATGAAGCATCCGTCCAAGGAGAAGCATTTCCACTGCATGGTTTGCGGCAAGTCATTCTACACAGAGAGCAACCTGCACCAGCACCTGACCAGCGCCGCCCACCTCCGCAACGAGCAGAACAGCGTGGAGGAGCTGCCCGAGGGGGGAGCCAGCTTCAAGTGCGTCAAATGCACGGACCGCTTTGAAACGGAGCAGGAGCTGTTTGTTCACATCAAGGAGAAACATGAGGAGCTCCTGAGGGAGGTCAACAAGTACGTGGTGGAGGACACGGAGCAGATCAACCGCGAGCGCGAGGAGAACCAGGGCAGTGTGTGTAAATACTGTGGCAAGGTTTGCAAGAGCAGCAACTCCATGGCCTTCCTGGCCCACATCCGCACACACACAGGTATGTATCCTGTATTCATTCACTACACTACACATACTACACCGAATGTTCAAAATATTAAGAACACCTCTTTGAAGCACACTTACCAAGTAAATGCGGTTGAAGCTACGATCCCTTATTTCACTTATCAAATAAACCTTTAAGTTAAAGGAGGATGTTAAACCTTGAGACAACTGAGATGTGGGTTGTGCAAAAACACTATATTACAATACAATATTAGGAAGGTGTTGCTAATGTTTTGTATACTAAGTGTATATACCTCCCTGAAGAAAACCTGGTAACACTTATTTGAAGTGCATTGTAATGCAGATTATTATTTGAATCACAGATAAACTTTTCATCAGATTAGCATCAAGAATTACATTCAATTTAACATCATGTCACTAACTACACAGTTGCCCCATAAAGTATTAAACCTCTTAATTTTTTGCAGATTGTGTTTATTATAACATGCTCTGATTCTAATCATTATCATGCACTCATAATGTTCTTATAATGTGCTTATGATGGCTTATAATGCCTTATGAGCACCACATTAAGTAAAGTGTTACCAAAACCTCTAAACAGGAAAACAAAAATCTCTTTGTGTAGCTGCTCAGCTATTAGGCCTTTGTTTTAGGGACAATAGGATTGAGTGGACAGAGATAGCCTACTCTGTGGCAGCACAGGCTAATGTTTAGGCTACTATCTACTCCAGCCAGGTAATAGCCGTTTCAGGAGAGGTGAAGGTAAAGACTGATTGAGCTGCAGACCAGCAAGAGAGACGCTAATGGACCCCAGATTGGGATTCCTTGAGCAACGCCTGGTCAGAGACATGTGCGACTCATAATTGATGTGTCCATTACCAAGACTCAGTTGTAATTATAGTCAATAAGTCTCTGTAAATGTGTTAAAGCTTAGGCTAAAAGCATTGGAGGTCCAAAGAGAGGTGGGCTAATAATTTAAAATAATCAATGCAGACGTATTCAAAGCCCTTAATTTCCCTTGTGTCTGTGCCTCCGTGCTGGTGTATATGTGTGTGTGAGCTTGTATGTGTAGTGAATGTGTGTATATGTCAGCCTTCATGGCTAGCTGATTATCCTCAATCCATTAAGATTTATCTTGTCATTTATAATGCAAAGCAGGGCTGCGTTGGTCAGGGCTTTGGCTGGGGAACGTCCGGCAGGTTAAGAACAGAGGGCGCTCCATTACTCTTCCCTGACCATGTGTATTAATTGCTTTTAAAATCAACTTAAGGCAGAAACGAGATGTGAGGGCGCCATCAATAAATGCCCTTCTCTACTTCCTATGGTCCATCCCCCTTTCAGCCCAAACTTTAATGGGACTTTAATTGAAGTCCATAGCTCTGTGCTTTCTCTCTGTGTGTGTTTGTGTGTGTCTTGTATGGAATGACCAGCTAATGGCGGTATGGCTTGAAATGGAATGGGGGATGAAATAGAAAGATTTCCGCTTCCAGAGTCAGGGAGAATGTATGGAAGGTACAGGTATTATAGCTATGTCATGTAATCCCTGTTAGAAAACACAGATATATCGTCCCCTACGTGCCTGCACAGAGTACTGGCATACAATTTACAATGTTCTGATTTCACTCTATTATGCCATTATATGCCCCTAAATGAATTAAAGTGAATGTTTTAAAGGACGTCTGCAAAATGCCATCCTTTAAAGCCTTTGCATGCTAAAGTCAGACTGCCTAAAGCTGTAGGAATAATAGGGTTGAATCTGTATGATTTATATTGAGCACCCAATTTCTTCTTATTAGCGGTCAGTCTATATGTATTCATGATTTTACCCTAAGCCATAATTCTTGAGTTTTGAGGTCAGGAGAAGTGTTACTTAAGCAAATGAAAGCAGTGACACTGAGGTCTAAACACATGGTTTCAAGTCAAGGGCATATTCTGAGCTTTCAATTGATCTATACTTTGTTTTTGAGGTTTCCCTCTTTTTATTCAATTGAGTTATGTTCTTGTTTATGAGATTACATTGCCGCGTTCATTTATGCCGCTCTTATTTGTGGAAAGCACCTATTGCTCTTCATTTTGACAACATATGCCAGTTGTTATTATTGCTAAGTTCCCTCATTACATTGAATTATTCACCTTTTATATAGTAGTCATTTATTCTGGGAGTTTGTTTGTGGGGCTGTAGAGCAGGACTGTGGGGGTCTGCCAGTTTCCGGGCTGGGAGCACGTCCAGATCCTTTTAATTAAGACCTACTTTTTATTCACTTGATTAATCAGTGAAATCAGGGGACGGTAGTGGGAGGCTGCACACAGATTTGTCAATTTGTCCCTTTAAGGAAAGTGGAAAAACACATACGCGCACTTGCATTTTGCCAATGAGGGTGCAGCTGGAATTTGCATTTTGAGGTAAATTGGTCACTTTTTCACTGGAGCGAGCTGTCTGACCTCAGACTGAGCGGTAGAGTAATGGACACACATGTGCACAGGACGCAATGCGTGTTTTATAGAAATAACTGAGAAGTAAAATTGCTATATTATGCCTCATATTTGAATTCTCAACATCTCAATACTAGTGAACATGATCAGAATTATTTAGTCGGGTTTCACCAATATGGGATTTTGAAGGTCAATACCGATATATTTGGATTGAAGCTACCAATAGCCAATATTCAGTATTTCTAAATTTTCATGCCTGGAAATTTCCCAAAAATTGCATAGTGTTTCACACGGTTTTCTGTTTCTCCACAATTTTATTCTTGTCACGGTGAAAAGCATCTGAAATGGCATCTTTTTTTTTCTGTTGATGAAGTTTGAGTTTCTGTAGGTGGCGCTCTTTTCTTTGTCTGTTCAGCCATGGTGGCTATCACTGCTCATGCTAACCAGTTCAAATAAGGTAATAAACAGTGTATGTGTCTCATCAATTGTAAAAATAATGCTTAAGGCACTTCTTGTATTGAGACCCATTCCAACTATCCAACTAGCGGTGTAATCCCTTAAATTGCTTATAGTGCTGGGGAGAAAATAAACAAAAGTGGACTAGGTCAAGAAAAACAAGTCAACATCCAAGTCCAAGTCAAAATAGGAACCAGACCAAGACCAGACTTGAGTACCGCGCTTCTGGGTTGAATCACTATTGTGTAATATCAATTGGTAAAAGAAAGTAACAAATAACAAAACCGACAGGTATTTGTATGAAAATGTCATGGATTATTATTTTAATAAAAGGCCAATATTGGCACAATATATTGGCAAACTGACATAACCCTAGTACTGATCACTCAAACTTATTTTCTTCTATACCTGAAGGTCAATGCTAAGCCTCTGACAGCAGTGTGTAGCTTGTGTAAGGCTTCAGACATCAAGCTGTGTGTGTGAGTCTGTGTGTGTGTGTGTGTGGGGGGGTGGGGCAGTGAAACATTGCAGGAGGTTTCTCTCCTCAGGAAATGAATTAGTCATTCCCCGTCTCATCTGGGATGTGAGGGAGCCACATCGCCCCTATGTGGATAGCAATATTAATTTAACATGACACTGCATTGATGGTCAATTTCAGTTTCACGGAGGCTGTTTAAGTGGAGTGGTGGAGTATTAATGTGATAAGATGTGAGAACTGAGGGATGTTACATCTCTCTCCTCTCTGCCATGTCTCATACTCAGCCAGCCATCTGGACAAATCAGCTCCCCATACGCCTCTCTCTCGTCTCACCTCAGGTTTGGGGTGTGTGTGTGTGTGTGTGTGTGTGTGTGTGTGTTGATTGTCTTTCTTACTGTTTGTCCATGTGTGTTTATGAATGTGTCTTGTCATGTTTATGTGTGTGTGGATATGTGCATGCACATGTAAAGGTGTGAGGAGGGGTATTGAATGTAGATGTAGTGTGTGTGTGTGTGTGTGTGTGTTGTCTTTCTTTCTGCTTGTCCATGTGCGTTTATGATTGTGTCTTGTGGTTTGTGTGTGTGTGTGTGTGTGTGTGTGTAGTATACTGTAGGGACATGTGAAATGAAGAGGCTGGGCTTGCTGTTGCCCATGTGCGGACCCCCTCACCCCCCGTGTTTATGAGCCTTGTTAGCACAGGCTTGCCTTTCAATCTTCGTTACCGGCTTAAAATTCGATGTGTCGTACTTCCAGCTCACAGCAAGTGAACCGTGTATGAACGAATTAGTAATCTACACAAAGTGCTTAATCAAATCAGCGGCTGCCCCTGGAATAAATATTGCAGAATGTCTTGGGATATTCACCGGGAGAGGGTGAGGGTTTGCTAAAAGATGCATATGTGGATATCATACCGGGCTGCCACTTAGATTGGAGTGTCACGCTGTATGGTGCTGGCCTGGATCTGGCTCAACCCTCGATTCCTGTCTTGCCATATGCATAGGTTTCACTGTGTTGGGTTTAATCCAGTGCTTTTTTGAGGGAGTATAGGCCTACGGATTGTATTGTGGAAAATGAATCCTGTATTTGTCTGAATGAACCTGATGGTTTGTGATTTTTTGTTTTGGTTTAATTTCCTTTCCATGACTGAGTAGGGTCCAGTTCTTTCTTTCTTCTTTCCTTATCTAGTAGATGTTAGTGCATCGCTCCTCTACCCGTTATACACTCGCAGTCACCCAGAGGCTTGTGTAGTACCCACAGCCGCCCTCCCTGCTCTGCTCTTAAATGACGGATGGCAGGCAGAGGCTTTGCCACTCTCTCAAACGCCACCCCGCCCTCTGGATTTATTAATGACAATAATTAGGGAGAAACCTCCCCGCAAAGCCCGCCAGAGTGATTAGCGCTTTAATGATGGAACGGGAGGTAGTGAGCGCACACAGAATTGATTTACGTATTCGGCCTGACCTTTGGAATCCAATTTACGCATCCACAGGCAAAGGAAGAGTAGGTAAGAGACGGAGGAGAGTGACAAGGATAGATAGAGAGAGAGCGAAAGAAGAGAAGCCTGGCACTTGGAGTATGACTGTAGTTTTTATGGGGACTGGACTAAGGGCATCTGTTTTTTTTTTTTTCTTTGAAGGTCATTTTTTTTGGCTGTGAAGTAGGTTGACACTAAAGACTCACACTAGCAAGGAACTGTTAACATTGTCTTTACATATCTGGCATTTGGAAAGGGTCTGGATAGCAAAGTTAAAGTTCTGTCCACCTGTTAAACTGTGATATTTTATTAGAATTGCCACCTCTCTGTTACGAACACAGGGTTAATGCAGCATTTTAACACTCCACACTTCGGTTCGCAGGATCCAAGCCCTTCATGTGTAAGATCTGCAACTTTGCCACCGCCCAGCTGGGAGACGCCAGGAACCATGTGAAGAGACACCTGGGCATGAGAGAGTACAAATGCGACATCTGTGGGTGAGTTACAAGGGACTAACAGTCTTAAAAAATGATTGAAAATGTTTTCTTTAAAAGCGAGGATAGGATTTGGGGCCCAGACTCTTTGGAGGGCAGAGAAATTGACATTGACAAAGCAGGGAATAAAGGCTTTGCTGTGTTACAGCTTATTATCTAAGTTTGGAGACAGAAGGTAGTCGAATCATTAGAGAAGTGAACCGGTAAACTGAAGGTCACTGTGAAGGAGAAACACTTTTCCATCCTTCAACAACTACCGTAGTCCTTAAGTGTGTGTGTGTGTGTGTGTTAGGATTAGACCGATATATGAGTTTACAGATGTATCAGGCTGATATTGGTGTTTTATCAAACATCAGAAATTAGCCAGTATCCAATGTGATGGAGATTTCTTTTTAATTTTTATATCTTCAGAGGTGTCAGTCTGTTAAACCTGCAATGAAACCTGCCTCAACCCCAATGAGAATACAATTCTGGGGGAAACACTGAATTAAAAAAAAAAAAAAAAAAAAAAACCCATCAGATTTGCGTCAATTTAAATTTAAAAAGAAAATGGTCAGTTTAAATATATTGAAGGTAGGCAAAAAATAATGGCTAGCAGCAGCTTCAGTCCAAAAATATCAGTATCGGTCTACCCCCAGTGTGTGAATATCCCTCCCTTCCCCTTCAGCTACTCCCCTGGGCCGCTCCTGTTGTGTAAAGACAAATGCATTGTTCTTAGGCGACTTGCCTGGTTAACGAATGGTAAAAGAAATGCAGTCTGTTTCATCATCTTCATCATTTCAGCTTTACAAATAATCCCAGCCAGTCCACGTTTATGCAGGCAACCATAGGCCTATAAATACTCAATAGTGCAACAGTATGGTTCGTATCTCAGTGTCTTGTACCCCCTGCATGTAGACCATATGTTGTGTTCAGCTCGTTTCATTCCCATGATAGACCTCCCCACTGTCTTGCCGTGTTCAAATGGACGTGTTAAGCTGTTTAACATGCAGTCGGGGAATAGAGTAAATTGTGGGATTTCCAGCTTTGTGCCATGGCGTTTCTGTGGCGATACACTCGCTAAGATGAAGACATATGCGGAGTTATTTAGTTTCTCCCTCTGTGTAATTCTGTGTAAACCGTTCCGTTTAGTTCAGTCGCTGGGATTTTGTTCTTCTAAAGCCGAGCAGAGCGAATGTGTTTATTTGCTTCCGCCGCCGTTTGCAAACATATTACAGCAGGAGCAAACAAGCTGTGGTTTAAACACAGCTTCTCCTATAATGAGGGAAAAGGCTCATGTTTCACAAACCCTCCAGCTGAAAACCTTTTCTCCCAAGTGCTGCGAATGTGTTGGGGCTTTGACCAAGAGTCTAGGTTTACACACACACACACACACACACACACACACACACACAGAAACACACTCACACACATACAGAGCAGTTCTCCAATATGCCTTTAAATGGGACTACTAAATACAGCCCCTGGTTTCACAAATCATGCGAATGGAGGAGCTGTGTGCTGCCAGTGCCAGCCACTGGTGACAAATCGGCCCTGTGTGTGCTTTCAGTACTGACTGATCACCAGACCATCCCTCCCCTTGACTAAAGAGCAGCAAACACAAAGAAGCCTCCAGAAACACCCTCATTAAGGCCAGAGCCATACATACACATAGCCTGTTCTCCTTCCCAAAGTTTTCAGATTTGGTGATATAGTTTCCTTAATCTGAATCTAAAGCACATTACTAATGGGTGGCCATGTTTCAGGTATAATGCGTAATGTGATTTCCCTGTTTTTTTTTTCTTTTGGGTGACCTAGAAAAGTGAGATTATAGTGCTATTAAGCTTGGTGTTCTCCTGTGGATACTAACAATGGCATAACATTTAGCTTTACCAAAAAACAGTTTTATCTAATGGGATGTTTACTTATTATTACCATTTATCATTCCAATTAAGGTGAGACTGTAGTTGGGCCACATTTTTTTTGTTTTCTTTTGTTTTGTTTTGTTTTTTTGAGTGACAAAATTTCTTCATTTTGTTATTGCAGTTGTTCTCAATCAAGGCCCCTTGAGGCCCAAGAGTGTGCAGGTTTTCATTCCAACCAAACAACCACAGCAGCTGTATTTCACTAAGGAGCTCCCCTCTCTCTTGAAGTTGTGTTAATCAGTGAAATGAGCTGAGTGTTTGATTAGAATAAAAAAAAAACCTGCATACGCTTTGGCAAACGATTACCATTCTGATCAGAGCATAAGCTCACCATACTATTGTTTGCATGTTTTTTTTTTTTAACTCCATGCCATCGATTGCCGCTCTCCTCGCTGAACTTTGAGGCTGGAAGATTACCTCGGCTCTGACACTGTGAGCCAGCGTTTGAGACGGCAGCGAATGGATGCGCTACACCTCGCCTGTCCACCTCACTTTAGCTTCAGCCCAGCGCCGGCGGTCTCTTTTCAGGAGTAGGGGAAGTTGTTGATACTTAAAGATCATATTGTTGTGGCATTTAATTAACAAATGCAAATGCGAGGCCAGGACAGATTGGAACCCTTGACCGGGCTGCCAGTCAAACCTGAGAGGGCCGTGCTCATCACTGCCGCCGCTCTGTAGGCTTTCTGTCTCTGCCTTGCCATCTCTCTCTTGCTTTCTCTATCTGTCTGTGTATTTGTATCTACCGATCTGTGTGTCTATACATCTATATCTTTATTTTAAAACTAATTGATGTGTCTTAATTTGCCTATAAAAAAACTCTTGATAAGATTTCTCATATTTAATTGGTTAAAAAAAAAAGCCTCCAGCATGTGAGACGGCAGTTTCTTGCGTTTCCCCCCGGCATGTTTTGTCCACAGTAGGGCTCGGCCACTTAATGAGCCTCCTCTTCCTCTCCTCCATCATCTCCCAGAAAGGCCCTGGATTCAGCATTTCCTCCCTCCCGCTTTCTCCTCGTCCTCCCCAAAGATGCTATGGACATCTAGTGCTGTTGTAGGTGTTAAATTATGCATCAAGAGTCTAAATGCTTTGAGGCATTGGTTTAATATCTCAGCCCGGGCCTTAGAAGTATTAACACTATCATGGACATGGATTGTCCTCTCGTGGACCCCGGCTTTATGATTATGGGTCATAAGCTGCCCATTGCCTAGTGTCACTTCAGGAATTTGGACAAAACTTAAAAACTGTTGCTCTCTCCCAGAAGAAAAAAGTTTGCGGCGTGCTAAGTCTGTCTTCTCTGTAGAGAAATCTGCATTGTGTTTTCCCTCCCACCCCTCCTTGTCTCAGTTTACTTGACTTAGTGTCGGAGTGAGTATATATAGTCGTGATTTCATGTTGGGTGTTGTGTGTGTGATTTGACTGTTAACAGGATGGGGCTGGCTCATGTCAGGGTTTTTGTGTCCCCCTGTCTTGTGAGATTGTCTGGTCTGTTCCCAGAATAGCCCATCAGTTCCGCCCTGCGTGGCTCATCCGCTGTAATGTGCCTTAATGCCCAGGCCTGTAAGAGTAGTGTGAGGCCTGGCAGTGACAGTGGAGGAGCATCTTAGCTTGCTGCTTATCCAGAGAAAGCCGTCACTTAACTCAGCCCCTCTATTGTCTACCCACACCCCTCTCCTTCTCCCCTGACGTGATTCTCTATAATCCTCAAACAGAATCTGGTTAGAACTCCCTGAGAACTATTTTTATGTTTTTTCCCCCCTTCCTCCCATTTAAACATTAATGGTTGTTGCAGATGAAGAGAGGGATCCCTATGAGGATGATTATAATGTCACTCCCCTGATCTCCCGCCGCCCCGAAATAATTGTACATCAACGCTTCATATCGTGTCAGAGGGACGTCGGTGGCGTGCAATTAAAACCGCAGAATATAATACACCAAATTACTGCCTGTCAGGCCTGTGAACAACACACTCGGTATTTGAGTTACACTTAATCATCACGTGCATTAGCGATTTCGCTAAGATCCCCCCCGCTCATACAGCAAGGGCGTGAAACACGCTGCTCCATACAAGCTGGGGGATTGTGTCTGAGATACAACAGCTCTAGGGTAGTTATGTATTTATGTTAGAGTTAGACCTTCTGAAAGCTCATAATGTCCTAAATGATTTAGCTGTATGTGACCAAGAACGTGCAGCATGTGTTGGCAGGAATCGGGAGCAGGAATTCTGAATTCATTATCAGCCAACAGATGTAAACATTGAATATTTACCTGAACAAGTCAGATACCACAAGCCTTTTGTGTTTGCATATTTCATTAGCATTTTTTTCAACCTTTAGATGCCGTTAATTAGGCAGCTCCAGTAACGTAGAGTTAGACACAAAGATGGATAAACCATGTCCTTCAGTCTGTAATCATCATAAGGCAAACTAATACCGATATTAAAAAAAAATCTATTCATGCTTTTTTCCCTTAAAAGACCCTATCCTCATTCTGCTTACATCTGTTTGATACTATTTACTATGATGTGTACTTGAATTTACTGCATAAATATTTATGTCAGACTAAAAAGATGGGTAAACTGTGTTTAGACGAGTTTACCCTCCACTACATCCCTGGGCAAGTCTCGATGTAGATTATACCATATATCCATATATTCCTTATTTAGATCTGTATTTTATTGTCCTGTTTTACTTGTATTAATCCATGTGTATCTGAAGACTTATTAGTTTTGCTCTTTAGAAACGGGGCCTGGTATTTATTCCCATCAGGAAGATGTATCAGTGTTTACTGGTTTGGATACTTGAGAGTGAGTGTCTGGGAGCATGGTCCATGTCAGTCAGTATGGTCCCCTTCACCAAAATAAACACATTTTGCTCTGATGCGTTTAACTGAATTTAGTGCGCCATTATCGGAAATGAAATAAGTAACGCTAAAGGTCATTTGGAAAATAATGCAGAAAGGCTGGTCTGGAAAGGTTAAGTATGTGACGGAGCTGTTCTGATGATAACGAGGGCTGCGTATGGCTTGGAGAGCTCAGCGTTCTGGTTTGACTCGGTGCTCTGCGATCGCTCTTTATGACCGAGACAGCTTTACAGCCCGTTACCCCCCCCCATAACACGATAAAGCGCAGCATAATGGATTGGATGTGTTTAGTAGCCTTGGGCTGATGTTTGTAAAATTAATGTTTTTTGCAATGGAAACACACTCATGCACAGATACAGACGCACACACAGAAAAAGGCAAGAGAGGAAAGAGAGTGGAGAGAGAGAAATCAATACTAGACAGCATCAATATATCAATATAAAATCCAGCAGTGTACAGTTTTACAGTTTTTATACTTGTTTTGGAGCTGGAATCGTCAACTTTATTTCCTCACTCGTGACACGTCCTCTCAGATATCTCTTCGCTTAAGAGATGACAACAAACATATGGCTTCATTAGTTGGGTTTGGATTATGGGCCTGTTAATCAGCAGGAAGGCAATGAAGGCTCAGCAAAAGTCACACAAACAAGTTTTTGCTATTAAATTTATGTTTCAAATTATGCGGCACAAATACTTGAGGGAGACAAAGTCTGTTTGCTTGGTCAGTCTCATTTTGGTCAAAGGGTGGTTTTGAGGAGTTTGAATGGGACCCCACTCAGCATATCTGAGAGTGAGAGAGAAAGAGAGAAATCTCTGAGAGCGTATCAGTCCTATTAGGTCTTAATAACAATCTCATATTCTTTAGTGGGGCCAGAATGGGGGCCTCGGGGCTTCATAATCGAAGCATTTCCCTTTAATCAAACACAAACAAAAACAAACACAGGGGCCAGATGCTAAACGGCAGGATCAGTAGTTTAGTAGAGGAGCTAACACAGCACATAGGCTTATGATATTAAGTTATACTACTCTTGAGGACTGTCTGGTTTAAGAGGCTATTGTCTGCACTATGTAGGATCTCAGTAGCTTCTTCACTAAAACATTAAACCTCCAGTAATCTCAGCCCTATCCAGCCCTTTATCGCCTATCATTTTTGTTAAATATTGACCTGTAGGATTTGACGATTTCTCATCTTTGAATTCACGTCACCCTATAGTCCTACAAAGTGATATAATGGTCAATAATAAGGAGGGTAAACTATGACCTCTACTCGCCGATCATCATAAGAAAAGCCTTATGTTTTTCGCCTTAAAAGATCTTGCATTCAGATAACTTACATCAGTTTGGTACTTACTAGTATGAATTTACCTTCTAACGATTTATGTCAGCTAAAAAAGGTGGATGAATTGAGTTTAGGTAGGCTTATACCTCCACCACTTATACCTCCTGGTCTCATGCAAAATAATAAGTGCAAACTTTACACTTTAAAGGAGTTGAACTTTTTTAGAAATGTTGCTGAGCAATCCATTCTATAGAGCTAATCATGTCGTAGGTAGATTTTAGGAGCTGGAGAAGAAAAAAAAAACTAAAGAGAGGGAAGTTAATGAGTGATTAACAACAGCAATTAAAAGATGAAGAGGAAGGCAGATGGAAAAAAAGGGTGTAATTAAAATATCAGTCCTCTCATTGTCAAAAGTGCGGGTGTCATCCATTGTGCACTTATTAAAAAGCTGGGGAGGAGGGGAAGGAGTGAGCGGCGCTTAATTCCAGCAGCCCAAAGTGTCTGGTAATCTGCCCACGGATGGAGCTGGGAAGGCTGTAACTCATGTTTAAGTGTTGGGGCCGTGTCATTGCAGGTTCACAGTCATGCATTTCTGTGTTGACACCCATCGGGGCAGGGGATATTTGGCAGTCAGGAGTAATTTAACTTAATTAATGGGATGCATATTTGATGGAGGAATAAAATATCCCGGCTCAGCAAAGTGGAAAAGGGGAAAGATTTAGTGGGAGTTAAAGGTGGAGGGGAGAGTAATTTGTGCATTCAGTTACTGGCTGCTTGAGAGACAGAGAGCGAGAGAGCAAAGAGGAGAGAAGGGGGGGGGGGGAAGAGAGAGCGAGTCAGAGCTGATAAAGATGGCTACGGGGAAAGAGGAGGAGTGGAAGCGAGGGAAGGGAAGGGAAGGGGAGGATGAGAGATGGATGGTTGACACAAAGCTGAGCTGATGTGTAGAGGGGAATGGGCTGTCCCTCCATTGAGAGGGCCATCAGACTGACAGCGCTTGATTTAATTGATATCCGGACTGAGCCCCTTCTCAGCGCAAACAGACACATTACGCTGGTTTGCAACTTGTGGCAGAGCTGCCGGCTGCCAAGGGCCTTTTTAATATTCATGAGGGGGCTTTTTAAAGGGTGTTCGGCAACGGGCCCCCCCTTCTCTCCACCCCCCACCCCCCCCACCTGCCCGCCTTCCAGCATGCCTTTACTACCAACACACACACACACACACACACACACACACACACACACTTCACCTTCCACACACTCACACAGCAGACTCAGACACGCAACACGCTGGTTCTTCCGACAAACCCGTGGCCCGACGAAAAGCTGTCACGCTGCTCTTAATCTCCCCTGGCACTTTTTAATTGACTTCCTGTAGGTATAGATTATTTTCATGGCGAGTCTGCCACCGAGATGTTTGATACCATCCTGGAGACTGGCATCTGGGACGCTTGTAGCTCACTAGAGATGATGCCGCTATCTCTGTCTCTGTCTCTCTCCCTCTTTCTCTCTCCTTCCCATCTTCCGTCGCTCCCTGTGTGATGGCCAGACTTATTGGGGGAACAGGGGAGAGGTAAAATGCAATCAGTCATTGCCATCATCATAATTGAGCTGATGTACCTGCTGGGAGTACAGGGGGAAATGTTGGCTTGGGTGGAAGGGAGGCTCTTGTGTCTGACTGAAGATGCTGGTAAGGTTAGACTGATATATGGGGGCCGGTATCGGCCTTTTATTAAAAATTGGATATCAGCCAGTCAGTGTCGTTCACCTCTGATGTGATGCAGTTTGTTTCATTATGTTTTTATTGTAGAATTGATCAATTCTACATTGGTTTTCTATGTGCAGCCCTTTACCTGAATTGATTCTAATGAGACAATTTGATCAGATTCCACACAAGTATGCATCGATATTATTGTATTGATATATAATAATAAGAAATTATATATATCTGAATTGATAATGATAAGCATATGTTCTATGTATGCTTCTTCTTCATATTCTTTTTTGTATTACTAGTAGTAGTATTATTTTCGTGGGTTTCAATGTGGAATTTTAGTGTCCCATGATGGTATAAATGCTGTATCAGAAGCGTTTCCACCATGACAAGAATAAAATTCACTGAATAGTCACTGAACACTGAATATTTTTTTTGGCATATTTTGGGCATAAAAATAGTCAAATTTAAGGTTATTGAATACTGGCACAAACTGCTCAGCTATCAGGTAGTGGTATTGGCCTTCAAAAACCCACATTGGTGAACCACAGCAATTAGTGCACCAAACACCGCTCTCTCAACATGTCTATCACACAGGGTCTGGCCCACACATACACACTCAAGCACACACCGACACAGACCCCCACCCCACCCCCATGCACACACATGCTTATGTACACACTTGTGCACACACACTTGCCCTTTGTATTATGCTAAAACACTGTACCTTTACCCCTGTCATTGTTTAACCAGAAACAGGCAGCATATATGTTGCCTCAGGTCAGTGGTTCTCAAAGTGGGGTCCGGGGACCATCAGGGGTCCAAGATGAGTGTTTCATTTCACTGTTATTTTCCTCCCTAGAAAAATGGCACAACAAGACAATGTATCAGAGGATTGTTTTGAGGTTTCACAGTAGGTGGGTGCTCGGCTGGCCACCTACAGTATAGACAGTTATGCAATTCTGTATAAAGTCTATCTAATCTAACAACAAAACTGCTCTCAGATGGCGTTCCTTAGGCATAATCTTTTAATCACAGATCTATTTATTGGTCGTTAGGGTTAGGACATGAAAAAGTTTGGTATCCCTGCCTTATGTCAATTTTCAAATGTTTTATTACAGATAAAACGGCTGTAAGCCTGTTTTCTAGTCTAGCGTCGGAGGTTTGGCACTCAGCTCAGTAGGGTCAGCTGTGGTTCGGCCCTCGTTCTCTATTGCTCATCATTTGTTAGCATCCTTCAGGCTTAATATCACAAGATCCCCATGATTCTCAGATTTATGAAGTGATATTGACCATTGTCTATGCAAAACAGATAATAACCCGTGATGGATGGGTGACATTAGCGATGAAATTATATCAACCTTAACAGGCTATTGTATTAACACACCTAGCCGGTCCCACTCCTCCCCGCTGCCCGTTTAATTGATTAATTGCTGACGTGGATGGATGAGGGGTTGTGGGTCCTGAATCGGTGGCTGATTGCTAGTCAACCATAAACAGGAGCAGCCACAGTGGGCCCTCAAGGGCAATATTCATGCTCCCCCACCTTATGGTGATTCCTTATCCAGCTCTGACAAGAGGAAAAATATTCGGCCATAAAATGCTGGTATCACCGGGCTGACATATAAAGCCCTCCGTCACTCCCTCTCTCTCCCTGCCTATGTCGCGTCTCCTTTAGCTCTTGGTCGCTCAGCACACCCGTCGGACTCTGAAATCACCCATCCTCCCCTGCATGTGTAGCTACAGTCCCCCAGGTAGCCCCTCCGCCTCCCAGCTTTAAATATGAGCAAATAATGGCAGAGTGAGTGATGCTGCCTGTGTCCTTGACTGGGATCCTCTGTGTGCTATAGCCACATCTCACTGTCTCTGAGCCCCGCGGGACGCGTAAAACACCCCCGTTAGAAAAACTCCCAAGGCTTGTTGGAGGCATCGCTGGATGGATGCAGGGATGCAGAAAGGCAATGAGATGTTTGTGTGTGTTTATGTGTGTGGAGGGGGGGAGGTAATGTTTGCACTGGCTGTGTGTAATGAGCGGGCCACGCGTGGCACTACGTCCACTTTAATGCGTTTGCGTTTCAGATATCTCGCAACAAAGTTATTAAAACGTTATACTGCATATCGTTTCTCCTTTATGTCTTTGTGTTTGTTTGCCTGCATCTTCCACAGCCCAGGCGGCTGATATTGGGATCTTAGCGAGAACTCTGTGGTGGAAGAGGTTAGGACCAGGCTCTGTGGCTGCCACTAAGATCTCCTCATCAGCGCAGTTGCCACCAAATTGCCCTGGAGCTCCTGGCAGGGGCAGATGGGGGTACATTTTTGGGGAGGATAAAGTGTCATTAGGGAGGGAGTGGGCAGTGGGAGTTGCCTGCCCTCCATTCAGACGTCCACAAGTGTCAGGCCTGCAGGAAAGAGGAGCGGACATGTGGCCGGGGAAGTAGAAGACCCTGTTGTCAGCCACACTTTCTTTGCTTTCTCCCAACACCGCGCCGTGTTAACCCTGCGCCGCCGAGCCCCCGCAGACCGAGCGTAGGTCTGAACCCCTGCAGCCGCCCGTGAAAACGCTGACACGTCGATTACCCGCAGGAAAGCCGTCGAGCGTGATGAGGAGGAGCGCGCTCCGTGAAGAGGAAGCGTTTATTCATTTATTCCGTTTATTCAGCAAAACAAACAGAGGTCAGGATTATGCTGCAACACTGATAGCCCTGTGTCTATTACAGTTAAATTCCAAATTAGGGGTTCACTCTGCCCACTTTTATGGTCATTTCAAAAGCCTGCTTGCTGCCTTCCGAGCCCCCAGCAGATTCTGATTACTTATACTTTTACAGGCTGCATAAGCTGCAAGTACAGCCAAAAAAAAATTATTTGTTTTCTTTGAGTCCAGTTTGGGGTTCAAATCCAGTAGCTGTTCTCCGTGACTTGTGGTCTGTGGAACGGACAGTAGATGGCGCCATTCAACTTGCTAGAAACCCACAGTGAGAGCATTCTATTGCAATCTGTGACTGCCTAGTGTGTGGTACATGTGAATCTCCTGCATAAATGAAATTAAACGCTTAAGATTGATATTTGTTCTGTTGAAAGGTTCTTCAATTCTAGGGAGTTTTGTAACATTTATTTTGTTTGGTATTCATCATATTTAAACAAAATGCAAGCAAAAAGTTGCTTTGTATAATTGCATACTACAGCAGTCAGAACTGGTGGACGATAGATAATGAATTGAAACTTTCTTATGGACAGAACATGTTGATTTCAGACTGGAACCAAATTGTATTAATTAAGATATGTAGATGCCTAAAAAAGGAGATGGCACGCTTAATTATACTTGAGTGTCCAATGCTTGCAAGAGACATAATTTCGAAGTGGAAAAATTGCGAACAGAATATTTCTCCTTCTCCGCGGCGAGACAGTAGACTTCCACTGCGGGTATTAGTGCCGTTGTAAATGAGTGGAGATGGAGGCTGGGGCTCGTGGCAGGGCAGACTTAGCGTTCAGAGGGGTGTCCCTGCCGGTGCTGCTTTAACTAGGACAAGCCTCTCTATACCGGCGGACCTCAGGGGCCGATCAGCAGGTCTCAGGAGAGGCCCCCCACTCCGGCGCCTCACCGGGCCTGTCACGAGGGGGCTGACGCTGGGCTGCCTGGCTGCCTGGCTGGGTGTATGGCTGGCTGGGTGTGGGGCTGCTGCGGTGGTGGTGGTTATGGTGGGTGGGGGTTGACATGCCGAGAGGGCAATTACAGCAAGGACAAAGACTACACAGTGATAAGTCCCCACAGCACCCTAATGAAGAGAGCAGGTTAGTCCGCTAAGAGGACTGGGAAATGAGCATGGCCTCGGTGTGTGTGTGTGTGTTTGTGTGTGTGTGTGTGTGTGTGTGTGCGCGTGCGTGAGTGTTTAACCTACCCGAGGAGGATACATTTTCTGAGGTCATGTTGCTACCATGCTCGCTAACCTCACTGACTGATGCCTTCCTCAGCTGATGTTTTCCTCTAATACAGCAAAAGCAATCAACAACGTGAACTGGAAACCAGTATATTGTTAGGGACTTGTATTCCTGTGGCTGTGTGCAGCGAGAAAGAAAGTCCAGATGCAACCTATTAATGAAATGAAAGCTTTTAAATATCATGGCTCCGGTGGGTAATTGTCAGTAGAAGATGTAGATAATCTACATTTTTTTTTTCTCAGACACACTACTTAAAGATTTTGTAATAATATCCCACTTAAAAATTCAGTAGATTATATCCTGTGTTTTATACTTAAAATAAATTGGTGTGTCCGTAGGTGAACAGTTGTGGAGAATTTATTCTAGATATTAAAGTAAAATGATTAAAAAAGGAAGCAACAAAACAAAAAAGGAAACAGGGAAAAAGGGAGAGGGAATCATTTCCAGAGAAGGATTAGCTGCTTTCCTCTTTTGGTCACTTTTGCATATCCAGTCTGGATCCGATTATAGCCAGATCCCGTTATCAGGCAACAGATCCCAGATGCACCGACACTCTCTCTTTCTCTTCCTCTTTCTTTTCTCTTTCTTTCTTCCAACGCTCTTTTCTCTTTTTTTTCTTTTTTTTTTTCGGCGGCAGAGAGAGATGGTGTGTACCTGATACTGCTGTGTTGGCACACCCGTCTGGGATCTGATAAGAGAGCCTCTGGAGCGGTGCTTATTCAAATCAGTGCATGTTCACAGTGAATAGGAACAGGTAAAGGCAATAAGATACAAGGCGATAACCTTTCTGGAGAGGGAGAGAGAATAGTTTTACACTCTGATTCACAGCACTGCTACACTAGATGAGGGATTTTCAGCACAGCCTAATTGATTTGCTTTATCCTGATTTTTTACAAAAAAAAAATAAAAATAAAAAAATTAACTTTTCTTTTTCTGCTGAGACTTAGAACGGGTCGTCTTATTAGAGGAGGTTTTTCATTGATATAGTTTTCTGTTGCGTTACTGTGATGGCATCGTTAGGCTTTTTTATTTGCTTTGTAAATTGATCAGCTTTCAGCCTCCTCATTGACCGGTTGTGACTGCAGTTTTGGCGCTACCCGCAAGTGTGTGTGTGTTTGTGGAAAGGTCCATGTATAATAGTGTGTGTGTGTGTGTGAGTGCGTAGTTCCATGTATATGTTATAGACAAATACAAAAATCAAATATAATCAATTTAATTTGTAAATTCATCCACACTGATCTGTTTCAGATCCGCTCTGCATAATATCACAAGCAGAAATATACTGTGCAGTTTTGGCGTTGCTCATAAGTGTGTTGTGTGAAGGACCATGTATAATAGTGCGTGTGTGCGAGTGTGTAGGTCCTATATCATGAACATAAAAATGCACATATAATCAATTTAATTTTTAACACTCATCCACGGTGATCAGTTTTAGAGCCACAGTGCAGAAATCTGAAGTGAGGAGAAGCAAAGCTTAATTGCAGAGTGGAGGGTGGTGTGCCAGCAGTCTCATGGTGGGGGGGTGGAGGAGGGGGTGGAGGGGTGGGGGGTTGTAACATATGTTGCGTGCACTCAGTGCAAGGCTCAGCAGTGATAGTTAAACATTGGGGTGAAATGCATCCTCCAAGGGCCTCTGTGTTAATGTGTTTGGCTTGTACTGAACTCAGCCTCTCTACATCCCTGCATTTAAAACTGCAACACTGTAAAGCCAAACGCTAACACTGGACATATTTTGATGATACAAATTATGAGGAAAATTGAAAAATTATCGAGGTAATAAGTAATTACGACTAATAATAATGACGCTGTTGTAAATACAAATTATAGCTATTTTTTAATTTTTTGTTTACCCATTCATTTTTTATAATTATAATTTTCAAAATTAATATTTATGTTTGCCACTTTAAATGTCTTATTATTGTAATTGGCCCAGTAGATCTAATAGGATATGTTGTGTTTTCCTGTCCACACACACACTGTGTGTGTGTGTGCGGGCTTGTGCGTGTAAACACACTTTAAGATGCAATTGTTGTGGTCAAGAAAGTATTTAAAAATACGTGAAAGAAAAATATAAAAATTGTTTAATAAAATTAAAAAAAAATTCAGAATATCTCTAGTTAGAGGTTTAATTTTAGATTATCGTAATATCATATAATTTAGGCATGGATTGCATCGATATTGATAATGCTTAAATCTGACATACAGTGTGATACCTATTATTTCCAATGCAGTAGGCTATTGTGCAGTTCATTCGGTCAGGGCTTTAATGTGCAGGTTCTCTTGGTAAATTAATCTCTTCTTTCGTTTCATATTGACTCTCACAGTATGCAGCCTACCAAGTGAACAAGATAATAAAACACCCCCCTCCCTTTTGGAACCAAACACCACTAATCTAATATATTAGTCACCCACGCTCGTGTATGGGTGAGCAATTATTCTAAAAAGTTTCCACGGCGTGCAGAGGTGACAAAGGGAATACGGGCGAGGAGGACGGCGGACACGTCTGATGGCTGCTCGCTGATGCTGATAGGCCAAGCGGTGGTGGGAACCCGCCACTTTTAATCATGTGGAGGGTGACGGCTTTCATAAGAGCATGCCGCGACTCTGACAACTCTAATAAGGAGAGGTGACAGAGAAACTTTCTGTGTTAGCGGCAAAACAGAGGGGGAAGGTCTCCTTGTTTTGTGTTGTTTTTTCTTTTTTTTTTTCTTTTTTTTTTTTTAGTTGAGTAAGAGAGACGAATTTCACAATCTGAGACTGGATTTGTGGTGAAAGAATGTCAGCATTAATAAAGGGCTTTGGGGACAAGGTTACACGGGTTCCTGTACAGCCGAGCACCCCGAGTCTGTTTGTGGCTGTGGAGATAGGCAAACATGCTAAGACGTCTCCCTGTGCATAAGGTAACCGACTGGAGTTCGGCCCGTCAATGTCTCACCCCACAGTCTAATTTATCATTCTTTAGCCTTTTTTATTCAAAGACAATCTCAGCTCTGGAAAAAAAAAAAGAAGCGAAAAAGGAATGATGCTTTGAGGATATAATTAAAGATATCGTTCAAAGAACAACTTTTTGCATATTTGAATTATTACTGTCGTTAAAAACCACACAAAATATGGAAATATGATTGCCGGAAGCACATAAATCAATGATCAGCAAGGCCTCAGAGCCCAATAAATATGGGGAGTTAAATACTTTAAAATGCAAATCACATCTTAAAATTTGCATATGGGTGAATTTAAAGGAAGTGTGCTTCCTTAAGACCCTCTGAGGTAGAAACGGGTGGAGGCTGGAGGGGGTTGGTGGGAAAACAGACAGGCAGCCTTAGTCTTTTTTTTTTAAGTTGTCATTGGTCAAGTTGTAGGATTGTTCTAAATGATAGCAGCTGAAGTGGGCTGACAGACACGGCTGCATCTCTTTTGTGGATCCAGAAAGTGCCTTAAGTGATCTGAATAATTAGGAGTTAATTATTCTTCATCCATCTAAATCAGAAAAGGACAGATATGGGAATGGAATTTATAATTTTAGCCTGGCGTCCTGTCTTGTCCTAATGTGGTAAACTAAAGTGACTGTGAATAATACCTACTGACCTTCGAGTAATTACGCCTCGCCTGGCAATTTGCTTGCTGTTGCTAATTGAGGGTATTGATTCAGTGAGATTCATATTAAAAATACATATGTTTTATGGCTGGGTTTTTTTTTTCTTCTTCTGGTTGTCTTTAATGTATTATTAATCCTTATTTTTTTTTTTTTTTTTTACAATAATTAGCAGACAGGATGTGCTACACCGGAGGGTTGGAGTACTTTCTTTGTCCTACTCCTACCCACTGTTGCAGGTATATTTTGCTAAACTTTTCTAGCAGCAGCTGTTTACACAAAGTTTATGGGCCACGCTAGAACTAGTGCAACTAAAAGTTACGCTAAGCAGATTTTTTTTGTTTCATTTTTTTTTTGTATAAAATGATAATGATGATTGCATTGGTTAACGGTGATGGATGTGCGCCACGCTGGCTGGTTTGAGCTGTAAATCATTTTCTGCAGGGATCCCACATGGGGGCCGTGTCCCACTCGTTTAGCATGAAACCCTCAGCGTTGTTTTCCCCCCTCAGACATTTAAAGACGCTCCGGCGGCACCACCGGATCAATGGACATGATGTCTCTTTGTGCATTAACACTCAGGTTAGAGTGTTAGGTTAAAAACCTGCCCAGCACCTCCTCGGGAAAAAAAGACAGGAGAGAGAGAGAAAAATCAATTTTCCCCGTGGAGTCAGAGGGGCGATCTGTTGGTTCTAAAGGCATCCCTTTACCAATATGTGTGTGTGTGTGAGAGAGTGAGAGAGAGAGAGAGGGAGAGACAGAGAGAGGGATGTGGGGGTGGGTGGTACTGTCACTAGTGAGTGTTTGCATGTGTGAATGCCCTTCCTGTGGCGCCTGCAGGTATTGACCAGTATAGAGGACGAGGTGGTTTGCTTCAAACACGTCTCTCCTCCCTCTTTAGCCCGTAATATTTTAAGCCTTTTCGACCAGCAGAGCTCCAGTGGCAGCTCACAGCCTGGTAATAACCCAGATAGGGATCGATGGCGCTGGATTTAGGCACTTACCCCTGCTAAAACTGGTAAACTCATTTGTCTTTCCTGTGCAGCGCTCTCTCCGTTGTTTAAGGAGACACTTAAAAGAATCCCTTGAATTAAGATAATGTGACTGTTGGTGTGTGATCAGGCAGGCTCAGCTGAAAGGACAAGCAGCTTTAGCTCTTTTATTAGCTCTCTGTTTAAGGGGCCATACATGTTTTGACGGAGTCCGACTCTCTTTATTTTATTTCTGTCATGCCGATTAGTGTGCCAGGGAACACCCGCTCTGCTCCCACCCCTCCCCATCGGACAAGCCCTGCTTCTCTGTGTGTGTGTGTGTGTGTGTGTGTGTGTGTGTGTGATTGTGTAAAGCATGCCAGCTCTAAATGAGATGGACCAGAGTGTGATGGCCCTGCTGCTCCTTATGTTCAAGCCTACATGGACGCCTCAACACAAATGCTTGGTGAAGGACTCAATGGATGCCGTGTAATCCTATTTACTGTACAGCTAATGGCATAGGACTAGTTGTGGTGGAATATTCCTCAGAGCTAGAAAACACATAATTTGTCCATGATGCACACTGACCATTCACTCTTTACCACACACAGACCACACACTGTATGGAGGCTGTACTGCAATGAACTTCCCATATACCTACATATATACAGTATGTATATATAACCACACACGTACACACAGGTGACATCTTTGTATCTCCAAAAATGTCAAGTTTTCCGGAATTAAGACTGCCATGCATTGTTTATAAAGAGTTTTAGAAGGATTTACAAGAGTCATAATATTTTCTCCCACCCATATAGGACTGTGTCATCCTTCTAATTCAAGTAAAAACATGAAAACCACTAAATGAAATGATACACACACACTGCACACCACCCACGCAGCAGCACATAAGGCAGTATTCGCCGAGTCTTCAGAGGTGCCGTTAAAGGTGCTGTGTCTGGGGAAACTAGGACGAAGTGTCACGTTTGGGGGGTGGGGGTGGGGGGGGGGGTAGTAGTTGTGGGTGTTACCGTTAAAAACGAAGGAAGGAAAGAAAGAAAGGAAGAGGCGTTTTGATGAGTCAGGATAGTGACTCTTATGAGGAAAAAAAAAAGACAAAAACTTCCAAACCTAAAACAGACCTCACATTCTTGTCACCCCCCCCCCCCCTCCCCCCCGGCATCACGTGGGCCGTCTCTTCTCTCTCCTTCTGTGCGTTCCTCTACAAAGGGCCGTCCGTCCGTCTGTCCGAGGGAGCCGCTCCGCTGTGGGTGCTGCCGGGCGCTGGGTGCTGCTGCCGGGTGCTGCTGGTGGTAATTAGGCGTCACAACACTTAGACGGGGTGTCTCGCGCAGCGCTGAATTCCCCCTGACGTGGCGGAGGGACGGGAGAGTTATTCGGCTCTGCAGTTTCTTCTGCTCTGCTGGTCATCTGTCCTCTTCAGGGCCCATCAGCCTGAACGCCTCCCCTCCGACCCCCCCTCCCACCCCCAATCCTCCAAGCACCCCGGGGCGGCGGAGAGCGGCAATGTGTGTGTGTGAGTGAGAGAGAGGGAGAGAGAGGGAGAGAGAGGGAGAGAGAGGGAGAGAGAGGGAGAGAGAGAGAGAGAGAGAGAGAGAGAGAGAGAGATCAAGGCCCTAGAGGGGTTTGAAGAGAGATGTAGGGGGGTGCGCTGTGTGTGTATGTGTGTGTGTGAGAGACCCAGGCCCTTCAGGGTGGGGGTGGAGGGGGGTAGTTAGAGGGATGTAGGGGGTAGCGTGTGTGTGTGGGGGGGTGTTAGTCAATACTAAGACCTCTGCTTCACTAACTGTACAGACAATATAGATCAATATGAGGTGAAGGCACATATATTTTACTAATTACTCCAATAATTAAAAGGGTCTTTTGTGATTAAAATAAAATCAGTACGTGGTCAATTTTTAGCTAAATGGTTTCGGACACAGTGGACTAATCCAGTTTCGGCCTTGTTGCTCCCTTGTCATAAAATCATTTAAGAAAACAACATTAGCGAGGTGGATTTTTCTTTTTCTTTTTTTTTCTTTTTTGTCGGTAGCTGGACCCCACGGACTCCTGGGACAAGACGAGGGAGTCAGCGTATTGTTGTTGCCACGGCGGACAGCGTTAGTCAGCGGAAATGCACCTGAATCCGATCGTTTTTAATAGTTCACAAAATTGTGTTCGATTGATTTCAGCAAAGTATGCCGAGAGATGTGAAGTGTTTTGGTTACTTATGTTGGAAGGAATGTAGAAACAATTCAGTGGCAGATAACTGTCAAAAAAGACAATTCCCTCATCTGATTTCACCCAAGGATTTTAATCAAGACAGTAGTATATGTTTCTTTGCTTATCTGCTCTGCTGTTTGTGTACTTTGCGTTGTATTTGCATACAGTTGTCGATCCCCTATTAATAACTCATACGCTAATCCCCACAACAAAAGGTTTGATTGAATAATAAAGAAGGAAGGGTGGAAGGGGGGGAAAGAAATGTGCTGTGGCAGTAAATTCAGAGTTGTCTGGCGTGCCGAGCACAACGCCGGGCTACAGGAGGGAGAGACACGCTGCTTTCATGTCCCTAAGCCATGTTCACGTCCCACTAAAGACTGCTGTTTTTACACAGGTAGGCAGTTTGGGGACTATCTCAGTAAGGAAGGGAGGGGGGTTGGCGAAAAAAAAAGAAAAAAAGAAGACATGAGAGGAATCAAAGGATGTTCCCCCTTTTAATAATGTAACAAATATTCTAATTTCTAAAAATAAAACCTCCTCTTCATCCTTCCTGCTAATCTGAGCAGTAATTTATTCCAACCCAAGGCCGTATTAGTATGCTAGCCAAGGGCAAAATGGTTACGACAAGACCAAGTTCCCTCAAAAAACTTCGACACGAATGAAAAGAGAGTGAAAAGAGCGGGCTACAACTTGTAGAGACCACCTGAATGTAGGATTCGTTCGTGGCTGATGAATGGCTCGTACGTATGTTCTAACTACTGTAGAACAAAATATTATTGTTGCCATTTTTTTATTTATTTTTGGTTATTACGAAAATAATTATATGCAGTAATCATAATAATATATTGTAATTATTTTTCTATGTTATACAGGCAGTAATAATTAATAAATGCATACAATAAAAATGAACATTTATTTTTTTCATGTTTCACAAAGAAAAAAGAGCAAAGCATAAAGACTTTCACAGCTAAAACAAATGCAGCATAAACTTGGGTCTGTATACTCAAGCATTTTTATTTCTGATTAATTGCAACTGGATTGGGAGTTTGCATGTGTTCCCGTGTGTGTGTGTGTGTGTGTGTGTGTCCACGTGGATATATTGATGCTATTTTATGAAAAGCAATTGAGCAATGGGACTTTGTACCAACCATCAAACAGACACTTCATTATGGGAGCAGCGATAACAAATACATTGTGTAGGATAATGATGGCAGTGGTTCATATTGTTCATTATACGTCTGGGTGTCACACGGCACTTGGAGTTTATATGTGTGTGTGTGTGTCTCTTTGTTTTTGTCATTTTACAACATCATGTTTCAGCAAATTAACGTCTGAACCATTGGGAAGAAAAATATACTATCATTTGCCAACGGTGACAAACGATATATTTTGGATAATGATTGCATCCATTGGTTTCTGCATTTGTAAATGTGAGGTAATGAATTTCCTTTGTGAGCAATGAAAGCAAACAGAGATATTATGTCTGTTTGCTTGATTAGGCCTACCTGTAGTATGATTGACTGTCATATGATGATAAACTGTACCTGTAAGAAAAATTAAGTGTCTTTCATAGTGAAATAACTGTTCTATATCTATGCATAACCATTCCTATAGATTTAGCTGCTGTTCAGACACACTGGCGATATCCCATGCAGAAGGTGGGATGTGTCTGATGTGGTCTGTGACTGTTGGAGGCCTGCAGCGTGTTGGCTGCCTTTGACTTGTAGACCTGTCAAAGGTTTTTGGGGCATTGGACTGAGTCGATGCCTGCCACACACACGTCATGCCCTCCCTCCCTGATGAGCCCTCCAGTTACGCAATCAACAGTATTATTGCTTGGAAATGTATATATTTAATTTGTGAAACAATGACAGTTTCGCTTGATTTATGGTGCAAGGCGAGGTTTAATTAATTGAAAAATGCATATTACCCCGTGACTTAATTATTAGCTAATTAATCACAGGGTACTTGTTCGGTGTTCCCCCTCCTTTTTCCCCTCTTTTCAGGCATATTTCTGTGCGGGTCTGACACTTGAATTTCCTCCCGAGGTAATTTTTATGTGAGGTCATGCTTTTTCTTCCTGAGTGGCTGTTGAGATGGAGAACATGCGCCGCGGAAGGCCTTCGGTAGAGCCGGACGGGTTCCAGCTCAGGTGAAAAGAGTGTGACTATTAAAGGCTTGACATCATATTTTTGGGGCTGTGAATACAGCATTAAGGACGGGGGTTTATATTTTCATCGCGCGGAGTTAGGTGCAGTGCATTGCAGTCTCAGAAATGTGTAGCCTTGGCAGTATTTGGTGGGGAGAATATTAGGTGCTGGTGTAAATAATTAGAGCAGCTAAGGTCCTATAAAACCCTCCAGTCTGACAGGTCATTTCATTAGACTCTTAATGGGCCTTGTGTGAGTAGTAGTAGCTTTCCCTGCAGTCTCGCTGTCTGCTTGGGATTCCTTCTAAATTCAGTCCAAACAGAAGAAGGCAACCCACACAGCGTACACACACGCCCACCAGACTGTCCCAGTGCTAAAACATCAAGCATTTACACACAAGGGTGAGAAAACAAACATGTAACCAATCCCTCCGCCAGCGCTGCGCCCGGCCAGCCGAATGACGCGGCCTCAACCCGAGAGACCTGGCTGCGGCTTCTAAATGTGGCGAAATGGACACCCGGGCCCCGCTCGCAAACACACGCTCACAGACACAAAGGCGCACACACATTAATACACACGCATCCAAGTGCACATACATTCACAAATTACAGCCTGCACTTCAAACTCTATGAAAAGCACAACCGTCGGCTTGTTGCACACATTGAAAGTATTCATATCTCCCGTAGCAGCCTTGAGGAGCACAATTTGCCAAAGGTGTAAACCGATACTCAGGGTCATGGTCAAAAACGGTGAATAAACGTCTCACTGTTACAGCTGTCAGTGGTTTACCTCTCACTGGTGGAGGGTCTAAATAGTAGTATTTATGTCAGGTGGTTTTCTACTGAAAATGCACGGCTGGTCGATGGGTAACATCAAGGATTTCCCCTCATGTGAGCATCTCCAGATAGCTGCTATAAGAAAATGATAGGGATGGGGCGCCGTTGTGGATGCAGGCGAGTGAAAGAGGACGAGGAGGTGTGGCTGTGGCTGGAGGCTGGCCTGCCAAAACACCATACCACCAGCACCCATCCACCCACCCACCCACCCTGCCTGGCAGCCTGGCCACTGTCCGGCCCTGTGCCTGGTAATGGTAAGCGTTTTAAACTATTAGAGCTGCTGTGAAAAAAGCCCGTTTGAGTGCAGAGCTGTCAGTCTGCGACGAGGCAATCGGCGGGTGGGGGTGTGGTGGTGGTGGGGGGATATCGGGGTGAAGGGAGGGGGCGGCGGACGGCGCGGCTGTCACAGCTGTCACTCAACGGGAGGATGAGAACTGTTTGGCCCTAATGGATTCCTCCAGGCGGACGGCTTACGCGGCGACTAGAAGTAAAATCGATGCGTTGTCATGAGCGAGTGAGGCATCATCAAACGGCCAGGTGGATGGGGAGGCAAGGAAGGGAGGCCCGCTCGGCTAGTTACGTCTATATCGCCGCCTGTCTGTGTGTGTGTGTGTGTGTGTGTGTGTGTGTGTGTGTGTGTGTGTGTGTGTGCGCGTGTGTGTTTGGAAGGGAGAAATGAGACAGACAGATGCTCGGCTCAGCTTTACACGCCCAGTGGGGCCTCAGCTATGATTGTAAGCATGAAAGGGGGCTCTGACCTCCATCATCTCTGTTGCTTTTATTTTCCGGTCCTCTTGGAATCGGACACACACACACACACACACACACACACACACACACACAGATAAAGGTGGAACTGTGTAGACATGGGTATATTGCCCTGACAAAAGTCAAACATCATCTCTTTGGCAAAATCATTTATTTCATAGAACAGATTTTCGTTTGGTAATTCCAGGTTTTGACTGGAACCTGCAGGGAGTTGGACAAAATAACGTAAAGGGACTTTAACTTTGATGTAAACGTGAAACAATTGCAAACGGCGCCACACAGGCCATTCATATTAATTTGAATACAAGTAGCAGTATGTGTCAGCTTTAAAAGACACTAAAAGCACTTTTATATGAGTTTTCAAAGCAACATAAGGCAACTAAATATGTGAGAGGCCAAATGGTCGGTGATCACATTTCAGGTTCATCTCAAAATTATTTAATGTGGCATGATGAAAATCATGACAACATATGACAAACATGAACAAACTGCATCACCAGAGAGGAGCAGCGGTTGCAATTTGAAGCTCACCAATAGGGATAGACAGACTTTTAACAGGATAGCTGTTGAACACCACAAACCTATGGCCTCAAAAATGACCAGAGAGCTGAATCAACACCTCTGTGATACAGTCTCAACAAAAACAACGTTTGACAGACAGGATTGAAGCTGTTCTGAAGGCAAAAGGTGACCCTACACGTACTTAATAATCATATATTGTTAGGTGTTTGTTATTTTGTTCACCCCCTGTATGTAGAGAGAGAACATACTCACCCTCTTTGAAACACGGACAGACAGTCAGACAGACAACCATTAACTGTTTTAGCTTATTTTGCCTCTCCCTCCTGTGTACCTGGTGGGGGCGGGCCTCCAGGGACACGGCGGGGCCACCCTCTGGCCCCCGATTGGCCCCGAGGGAGAGGTCCAGGGCGTTGATTGGCAGGTAGAGTTGGAGGAGATTGCTCCAAGCTGGCTGCAGGCAGGCTGCTGATGCTGAGCAGGGATGCTGGTGTTCAACTCCCTCACTTGGCCTCTCTGTCTGGGCTCAGTCAGCCTCAACTGGCTCCTGTCAGCCCGCCTGCCCACTGCTTCTCTTTGAGTTAGGCTTAAATAATGTGGTGGAATAATAGTGGACAGTGCTGATCAGTTGGCGGATGTTAACCACCTTTCATAATAGAGTTTGGTGGATATGGGGTTTTGGCAATCAAACCTATATTTTTGGATTTAAGTAGCTGATAGTCAATATTTTGTGCTTATATTCAAAATCGTTAAATTTGACAATTTACGTGACGAAAAATTAAAAAAAAATTACAAGGATTCGCTGTTTCTCAGAGAATCTCAGAGAGCCTCTGAAACAGCATTTAGACCATCACGCTAAAACTCTCTACTGAAAGCCAGACTAATGAAATTCTTTTAGGTGGGTTAGCAGCTCCTTAAGGCAGAGTGAGGCAGGTTTCATTGCAGGTTTTACAGACTGTTGAGTAAAATCCTTCCTCACCACACTGGAATGATGTCTCTGGTCTGGTTTGCCAATATAATCCTTATGAATTAGGTTTAGACCAATATATTGGTACGCCGATATATCAAACACAGCTAGACCGATATATCAATCTAAACCTATATGATAAGGTTGTATTTTTGGGGGGAAT